>NC_136804.1:25677806-25715306 GCF_951216825.1 Electrona antarctica | reverse complement strand
GGTTACACGCCCGGCTCTCGCAGCGGGGCGCCACGCCCGCACGCAGCACTTCCGTGGCCGTGCCTGCATGGAACGGACAGACATTTTTTTAAGACATTTTAGAGTAGACATATGATAACTTGTGAAACGGGACATTCTGCATGAGTACTTTTACTTTTGGTAATTGAAGTATAATGTGATGGTAATACTTTACCACTTACAATTTCGATTACCGGACGTTAGAGTATAGGCTACTTCTGCATTGCAGTAGCCTATTGGTACTTCTTTTTAAAGTAAAGCATTGTTGCTGTCGGGAGGAAACCTCATAACTCTTTTTTTTTTGCATAAATCAGTGCTATTGAACACCAATGGAAAGTAGTAAAAAGGTTTTCTTTATTTCCTGAAAGATTTACATTTTGGAGTTATGAGGTTTCCTCCCGACAGCAGAGATATGAGAGTATGGTACTTTTTCCCATGCACCCCTGATTATAATAGTGCACCTGCCAATGGGCTCTTTGCCTTTGGCCCCTTTTCCACCGTTGGTGGAACCGGTTCAGTTCTTTTTGGTTCTTAGTCCATGAGCCAGAGCTCCAAAATTGGAACATTCATTATGAATTAAGTGGGCAAAACCATACCTATATATTAGATTGTTATCACCATGACACTTCCCCAATTGATTACTTACACGAAGACAATGATTTATTGTATTACAAATTTAACATTTCGAAATATGCAAATGAGGCATTATGTAGGAAAATATGCAAAATAATAGAAAATGTGAAAAATCTACTACTGCGGACGGGTTATCATGTACTTGTATTGATCCTATAAACAATTTAATATAGGTCTAGTTTTTCCCACCAATTTTGGAGCTCTGGCTCATGGACTAAGAACCAAAAAGAACTGAACCGGTTCCCATTGGGAACCAACCGGTGGAAAGGGGGTCTGAGTGGCTCAGATCAGGTCTGCTTATCATGCACGCAGCAGCTCTGTGTGATGATGACTGCAAAGCAACAGCATTCTGACGCGCGTGCATGGTGGGATCACAGTCCCCTGGAGAAACCCCCGGAGCGAGAATGACATCTCCCAACAGCCTCTGCTGCCAACTAAAGTCACCACATTGATTTATCGCCTAAAAAAAACAACTCGGATTTTATAGCAAATCTGCATGCCTTCCAAAATCAGTACTAACAGTGAACAATGGCAGATTCACTCAAACATCATCGCCTATTGTTCCCATGCGTCTTGACTCTATCATTTGAGATTATTTTTTTAAGGGTGTCAAATGGTTTAATAACTTAATTTCCCTGTATTTTTACAACGAGACTTTATAGGCGTATGTCTGTGCAAAACAAAGGGACTACACGATTAAATATACCATCTACTTATCTAGCCAAACAAATTAAACAATATAATTTTGGTGCTAGACATCGGGGACCCAGACCTGCTACAAAAGACGTGCTGCACTTGTCATTGTCACCCGCATTGTCCTGGCATTGTTTGGAACACACTTTTACAATGCAGTAATAATAATAACAACCAACCACAATAGATGTTTATGGTGACAACAAAATCACCTTCTTGAAGCCTGGGAGGAGTTTTAAGATTTACAAAAATAACCCACTGACCTGCATCGGATGGGGTGGCCAAAGTGAACACAAACAAGGCCATTATAGCTCCAAAATCCATTCCGTATAGTTGAATTCGGGATGTTGGTGGAAAGTACTGACTGAGGAAGGAATGAAATCCAGTCGAACAACGTGTTAAACCTCTCTAAAAGTTATTCAAGTGGCCAAAGAAGAAGTATATAGATGCCCCCAGGTTTCATGAACGACGGTAAAAAAGGAATTAAAGCAAGTGCGCAGGTTTAAGTAAAATAAAGATATCTTCCTCCTCCCTGAGTCCAGGCGCTTTGAATGAATCACACAAGAGCTGAATCAGACAATCAGTCGTGAAAAGGGTTTCACGCGTGGTTTCCACCTGTGATGTTGTGGGACTGACTGTCTGTCTGCTGCTGTAGTCTCCCTACTGTAGCCTATACAGTGGGACCTGCTGCTGTCTATTGCTGCTGCTCAACTAAAACTGCACATTACATTTGTAAAAGGAGGAGGAGAGTGACAGCGGCATTCTGAAACTCCGCCCCCCTCCCTCCCTCCTTTCTGCATTTTCTTTCATTTAAAGCGCCGTTTCCCCCAAGCAGTGGGTCGTGGACCCATTTGTGGGTCGCGCGGACGCATTCTTATGGGTCCCCTTTATTTTATTTTTGTTTCTACGTTTTGTTTTTAATTGTTATTTATATCAAAACATTTTCAAAGAAAACATTCCCCCAAAAAGAAAAGTTTTTTTTTTCATTTCCATCATCATTTCATGAAAATAAAAATAAAGAAATAAATTCCATACATTTGAAAACAAAGGTATACAGTAGTGAAAATAGCCAATCTGGGCATGTGAACTAGCTCTGGTCCATAGCTCTAATGCTGTTGCATTTAGAAATTTAGAAACTACAATCTGATATTTTCACTGCTTATTTTACTAGTTTGGAGTCCCAGGCAAACTTATAATCGACTGCAGTTTCAACCAGTGGTCCAGGGACCACTAGTGGTCCACTGGTCCTTGAGGGGGGGTTCCAGGCAGGTTCCACATCATCAATACAGCATGCTACTTTAATATAGCATGATCTTACACAACACTAACAAAATATTCTTTAATTTTGGGTGAATTGGGTCTGAGAGGCTAAATGTCATCAAATGGTGGTCCGTGGCTCAATTAAATGCTGAATAAATAATGGACCTTGGTATGAAAATGTTTGAAAACCACTCTCTTTTGGGTCTCTGCCTGAAAAGTTTGGGAACTGTATACTGGTTCAAACGAACATTCCAGCGAGTCATGATTCATATGAGTCAGACTAGAGTATAGCCTAGAGAAACATTCCAGTCAAGAGAGTCACAGTAATGTTTAAAGCATTGTCAGTGATTATCAAACGTTTTGATTTCAAGAACCCACAGTTTGGAATTCATCATAATAGGCACACGGACTGACTGAGAAAGCACATGTACAAAATATGAATGGATCTGTGCGTGGTGGTGTTGTTTGTGGGTCCATTTAGTTCCCTTTGTAAGGGTCCATTTGGTTGCTAACTGTCTGTAGCTGGGGACCCTCTGGAACCCCCTCAGGGACTCCTGGGGGTCCGGGCCTCCGGGGTCCCCTGGCCGCACATTGGGCCACACACATGGTGTCCGGTCAGTGCCACATGCCGGCATGCTGTGCCAAGCCATGGAATCTAGTCTCTGATGAAAGACAGTAAGATTTGATTCTCCATTATGTTATCCGGAGAAGCACTGCACGATAAACCTGTCCTTAATTGGCTTCAGACAGAGTGGACATAAGAGCTTTGGGACGACTTTGGTGACGCACTTCAAATTGCAGGGTTATTTGGTCGCTTGGCTGACCCTGACAAGGGGCATTGTTGACAACATTTTTTGGTATCCGTTCAAAAACATCGGAATGCAAGACAATAAAGGCTTTTTAATTCCAGCTCTGCTTTCCACATGGCTCTCCGTTCAACAGTAGATGACTGTCTGGTGGCCCCATATACAAGAACAGATAATAAACTAGATAAAGTGCCCCTCAGGGCACAGGTCTCCACCAGGGCAGGTCAGGTTGTGGCCGCCTGGTGGCGCTATTTCTTCTTACGCCTTGGATGGCAATTGGATGATTTGAGGCATTTTGTTCCAAAAATGTGTTTTGCAAAAATCCACCTGTTGGTGGCGCTATAACAAGCCAATGTGAAAAGGGTGTGATATATTCCTCAGCCTAGTAGGAAAATCTGTGAAAGATTTCACGTAAATTGCACGCTGCGTTCATGATTTTAGGCTTTTTGTTCAAAACGGGCCAATCCTGCAAACTTTGAAAGCCAATGTTAGCCAATTAGGATGGAATATGAAATATCGGACAGATCCGTCTTGAACACATGACTATAGAGATACTGTGTAACGATTTGCGGGATGTTTGGACAGAATCTGGATAATAATAAAATAATAAAATAAATAATAAATATCACACACACACACACACACACACACACACACACACACACACACACACACACACACACACACACACACACACACACACACACACACACACACACACACACACACACACACACACACACACACACACACACACACACACATTTTTAGACATTTTCTTCCTTCTGCCCTAAAAGTATGTGTTGGTATTAAGTTCCTAAACTTGTTTAATTTAGAATATATTGACCAATTATCTATAAAACAGTGAGGGTCGTGACAGATAGACCAAAGTCAACGACCATTGGTCCAGTCATCACTCATCACAACACTTGCAGGGTGTATGCAAAATACAGTAGTACTAGTACCATACCAGTAGGCTACCTGATCAAATGTCAAATCAAGCACTAGGGGGTGCTACAAATGCAGAATAAAGGTGTCATCAGTTCCAAACACTAGGCTACTATCAATCAAATTACTGGCAGTTTGTCCAAACTGAATGGTTTTTAATCAAGCCTTGAGTGTTGATATTGCCCAAAAAGGACTTGGCCTGGAACAAATTCTTCCTTAAATGGATGTCTGTCCAATTTTTATTATAATAAATGTGATAAATAGATAGTGTAACGAAGACTCTCACTTCCAGTCATGTTGTTGGATCTGAGTAGTTGCTCATTGGATATTTAGTCCCCATATATGGGGATATCCGACTAGGATGTTGCTGGGCTATATGACATATGACATGTCTAGTATGACAATCCCTATATTTGGCCCGAGCCGACCTAGTGCTGATATCAGATAGATGTGGTAGAACCATATATGGATAGATCTAACTGGCTTAGTCATCGTGACAAGCATAGTTGGAGAATATATAACAAGGGTCGGCTTCAGGGAGAAGGCAGAAGTCGAAGCATCCTGGTTTAAGTTCTAACCGGACACCACTGTGGCAGGTCCTAACCTAAGTAATCAGCAATAGAGCCTTGAGCTATTTTATAGATAGATAGACAGACAGACAGACAGACAGACAGACAGACAGACAGACAGACAGACAGACAGACAGACAGACAGACAGACAGACAGACAGACAGACAGACAGACAGACAGACAGACAGACAGACAGACAGACAGAACAAACTGTTAATTGGAGCTGTATCATGCCTTTGAATGTATGGTAGCATTTACAAATACTTTTGTACTTTTACTCAAGTACATTTCGAATTCCATTCTTTCTCTTATAAATTGCAGTATTGATACTTTTACGTGTGTGAAAAAAGTGAAAAATGTTATAGTATTTTCCACCACTGCCGCTCGGTGCACAGGCAATCCAGTCTAAAGCGAGTGCTGATCTGTAGAACAACTGACAAGTAATGTGTTCTGAATAATAGGCATGTGTTTTCAAACACAACACTGCATATACAGTCTGCCCCCCTGTGCCCAGTAATGGTATACAGTTACAATTTTGACAGTGGAATGTACAAAATTGAAAACTATATTTTGTCTCCAGTCTGCCTACTTGCCTCTATTTCACTGAACTGAGAATGGAATTACTATTACTTAGCTGTCTGAGTGTACCAGACAATATAAGCACACGCACGCGCGCACACACACGCGCGCACACACACACACACACACACACACACACACACACACACACACACACACACACACACACACACACACACACACACACACACACACACACACACACACACACACACACACACACACACACACACACACACACACACACACACACACACACACACACAAACGATAGAACTGCCAAAACTGCTAAAATGGTGGATTTTTTACGGAAATAATAAACAATAAAGGGTCTACGGCGCCCTTTGGCCTCCTTGACCCCTAATAATAAAGCCAGATGTTGGGGGCTAGCGTCCCTCAATAAATGTCCTCACATTTGTTGTTTATGAGGAGCGCTAGCCCCGCCTATGTCCAGTTTTGAGGGTTTGTGCAAACACAAACATTGAGGACAAAAGGGAGGACGCAGAAGGAGATGTATGATGATGACGTATGATCACACTTCACGCAGGTGTGATTTTTTTCACTATCCTCAATACTTTTGGGTTCCAAAAATATACAAATATACAAAAAAAAGTGCCCTTCTGGGCACAGGTCTCCACCAGGAGGATAGGACTGTGTGAGATGTTTGGCAAAATGTTTAGGAGTAATATAAACATGTTTGCCTTTGATGGCAATTGGATGACTTGAGGCATTTTGTTCCAAAAATGTGTTTTGCAAAAATCAACCTGTTGGTGGCGCTATAACAGGCCAATGTGAAAAGGTTGGGATATATTCCTCAGCCTAGTAAGAAAATGTGTGAAAGATTTCACGTAAATTGCATGCTGCGTTCATGATTTGAGGCTTTTGTTCAAAACGGGGCAATCTTGCAAACTGTGAAAGCCAATTATAGCCAATTAGGATGGAATATGAAATATCGGACAGATCCGACTTGAGCACATGACCATAGAGATACTGTGTAACGATTTGTGAGATTTTTGGACAGAATCTGGAGGAGTAATATAAAAAAATGTGTTTTACAAAAGTCGGCCTCCTGGAGGCGCTATAAAAGGCAGATGCGGAAAATGCAGGTCAAAGGTTTGTCCTTGGCCTCTAGGGAGTGTGCATGCAACGTTTCACGCAGATCGGTGCAGTTTTAGGTACAAAATGTGAAAAGCTGCCTCATGGTGGCGCTATAACAGGCCGTTCTGGAAAATGCGGGGCAGAGGTTCATCGTTGGCATCCAGGGAGTGTGTGTGCAAAGTTTGGCATCGACCAGGTTAACGGTGCCGGAGATTAGCTGTACACAGACGGACGGAAGGACGGACGGACACACACACACACACACGGACGGACGGAGTGCAAAACATACTCTCTCCCCATGCCTTCGGCCTGGTGGAGACAACAACCCACACAAGTATGGGACACAGTACTAGTATTCTTGCTGGACCCCCATAGCAGAATCACCACTGTGTTATAATAACAGACACTTACAGAGAGACATGTACACTATGAAAGAATGTGGAAGAAAGCCGGGAGCCTTTTTCATTCATACCGTGTGTCCAAATGTGAGCATTTTACACATGGTCAGTGCCTGAGAGGAGTCTCGTGCTTTATGCTTCCTGCGGTTCTCCACCCTCAGTCTCCGCAGTCGGCTCCATCAGACAGAACTTAGCTCTCCTCCACCAACATCAAAGGGCTCTTTGGCGCTTGACCCGGAATGCTCCCATTTAAAATGACCTGAGAATATCAAGAGGTTTATTGAGCCTGTAACACTTTACAAGTAGACACACTTTAAAGCAACTTACTCAAACGGACACGACGACAGACGTGGGCACGTTTATGTGATGATGCCTGATCATACACACACACACACACACACACACACACACACACACACACACACACACACACACACACACACACACACACACACACACACACACACACACACACACACACCCAACATGCACACAGATGACTGCATACACACACCATAACAGCCGTGAGGACTGACTGAGTGCGTTACTAATAACAAAAAGGTGCTTCAATCCAAAACATCCAAAAGACAGCGGAGAAAAAACAGGAAAAATGATGTAAGGACATCAGCATTTCAAACATGCATAGAAAGGCCTCGAGTAATTTCAGAGGAATTTCTGTCAAAGACCAGGCCTCACTGTCTGTAGGAAGTTAGATTGATTCATAATGTCAGGCTTGAACTTGTCAGATGCTTTAATAACAGCCCCAATGCTTCACGATAGAAAAGATCTTAGTAGACCATGCCTAGACACAGACAACGTGACCCAGATATGGCAATCAATTCACATTTTTTCCTCCTAAAGTTAACTATATGTCTAAACATTTCTTAGACAAGGTCAGTGTTGGAGTGACATGTTTTCTTTGGATCAAGCTGCCCACAGCTTGGTTCCAGTCACAACTCACAGGTGAAGGGTTCAGCAGTCAATATGCTAGACATAATAGTCTTCTTATCTGAGATGGAAAATGTTTCATAAGAAACTTTAACTCAGCCAAATCACTTTCTTTAGTACCTACCTTCTGAAAGCAATCTGTGCAGTGCATTGAAAACCCCCCAGGCCGCTAGATGGCGGTATGTTTTGACGCTGCTCACTGACGTTACGGGGTTAAAGTTGACACAAGTTTGAAGTACTGTGTGTAACACTTCCGGCTCGGCGGCAAAGCGTGCAGTGTGTGTTCAGTGTTACGTTATTGTGTCGTTAAAACAAATCCTCCGAGTCCTGAGTGACTTTACAACAACACGCAACTGAGGAAAAATGGTGAGAATGCAACACGATATCTGTTTGTAATCGCTCGTTTTGGAGAAAAAACATGTTCATTATCATCGCTCTTTGCGGTCAGCCTTTTAGTTAGTTAGCATTAGTTAGCATGACTAGCTAACGTTGGCAGTCTCATTCAAACGAATGAACGAGAGCATTATTACACTATTGTAATGCAATCGCCTATTAGACTAAACTGTATGGCTGCCCTCGTTGGTTTTAGTATATTTCCCGTTGTTTTAACGCTGAAATTTCAAGTTTGCACGCTGCCAGAGAAGATGATGCACAAAACGTTATTTTATTATCCAACATCACTGGTCATGTTTGAATGGAAAATGGCTGATACGATCTATAAGCTGTTTTCGGCAAGCGACGAAGCATAAATGAGCTGTAAACACGTCGCCAGACCCTGTGATCATTTGTTGCATCTTGTTCAGTGTTGGCAGGCATATTTTGGGAGAGAGATCTAGGAAAACAACCCCAAAAGAAGCCACTAGGCCACACGAGCACATTAAACTCATATGCATCGCCTATTTGAAAATCAAAATAGCAGAACTATTTTCAAAAACTTGAAATAAAATTACATATATATTCAATATATATTTGGAATATTTTTGGAAACATTCTAACACACAAGCTTCCTGGCACAAAGCATTGTCATGAAAATAAGAACCACTGGTTTAAATAAAACATTTGAAACCAACCAACCCCCCCACCCCCTTAAAAAAAGCCAAAAACAAAATTCAACCCAATTTACAAGCAACTTTACACAAAACAGGCCCAACGTCTCTTATAATGAAGGACCCCAATGGAAACACGGCAGACCGGCTTGTATTGAACCGTACTTTACTGTGCTTTTTATATCTGCAAGCTTAATAAACTAAAGTATTCAGTCAATCAATAATAAGCAACACCGATCCTGTTTCTCTAGAGTTTACCTCTGAACCCAAAGCCCTTCCTGAACGGCCTGACGGGCAAACCAGTGATGGTGAAGCTGAAGTGGGGGATGGAGTACAAGGGCTACCTGGTGTCTGTGGATGGATACATGAACATGCAGGTCTGTACTGTGGTGGTGGAAGAAGTACTGGCGTGTACTTACTTGTACATGCTTAGTAAAAGTACCAAATGTAGACGGGGCTCATTGTGTGGAATGCCCCATCAGACATGTTTTCAAATACAGTATAAAATGTATATCAATTCTTGTGAAAATAGCAGATCTACAAGCTCACAATGCGTCGCACCACAACACATTGTGAGCTTGCAGATCGTCTATTTTCAAATGGCCAAAATGTATATGGGGCTGAAGGGGGTAATGTATGTTTTGTCATAATAATCAAAATCTAGCAGTAACTAAAGTTTTCAAACAATTGTAGTGGAGTAAAAGTTTGAAAATGGGACATACAAATTAAAATGCATCAAAATGTAAGTTGGAAGAACTGTTGAGTGTGAACTTCTAGCGCCACGGTTTGTTATTGAATCTCTGTTTAACTGCATTATGTTTGACATTTGTGTTGTGCTCGTCTCCTAAACAGTTGGCAAACACAGAAGAGTATGTGGATGGTGCATTAGCAGGTCATCTTGGAGAAGTGCTAATCAGGTAATATGCATTCTGATAATAGTACCTTGTACTTTATGTAGAAACACTGTCTTCCATCAGACAAAAACAATATTTGTTAAAAAGTTAAAGCTCTATTGTGATATTAATCATTGTTATACGTGTTTGTTCAGTAACGGGGTGCCGTTTCTCCATCTCTTAACCCATTCTGGGTGGGAACCCCTTGGTGTTTGAAGCATAGTGTTATACTTTAGCTAATGAAAAATAGCAGATCTGCAAGCTCATAGCGCGGCACTACTTGTAGGTCTGCTATTTTTTTGAATATATATTCTTTTAGAGCAAACGTTTTTAACTCAAATCTTTGCTTCCAATGTTGTCTGATAATTTCCTCATGTTTATCCTCTGTTCTCTCTCTGGATGAAATTGGTATTCTGACCTGAAAACCGCAACGGTTACAATGGGAATATAGTTATTTTGTTATTTAGTTACGGCTGTTATTTTCTATGTACAAAATAATAAAATAAGCAACTTACACATTTAATTAGTGAAGCCCTATCATTTTATTTTAATGGAAGCAAGGGGATATTTAGATGAATGAATGATAGAGCTGCTCTGTTCTGTTAAGATGTTACTTTGTGTAGTAATTCTTGTCAATAAATATACAGCATCGTGGCTACGAGTGTGCAGCCTTTTTCTTATTTTTACTTGTTTACTGCCTTAGGCCAGCACCTCACCAACACTGGTGTGCGCCCTTTCCTGTTTTGTCTACTTTGTGTAGTAAGACATTCTTCGTCTCCACACAGGTGCAATAATGTCTTGTACATCAGAGGTGTGGAAGAAGAGGAGGAAGATGGTGAAATGAGAGAGTGATGATGAAACGGTGCCAGGAGAGAATACTCCAAATGATTCCCTGTCCTGTATGAGTGCGTTTGTGTCCTTTCGGTTGTTTAACTTGTACTTTTGTGTGTTCACCATGTCGCTTGGGATTAGGTTAGTTTTGATAAATATTTTTGTTTTCTTTTACTGTATGCAAATCCAGTTACCGGTATACAGACGACAATAAAAAATATTCTTTACCCTTTTTTAAAAATGGCCTCTTGAGTTGTATTAGTATGTCTTTAGGACGTGTCCCTATTCTGAGTATGTCAATGTGAAAATAGATCTATGAGCTTGTAGATTTTATTTTGGTGTAGAGGGAAGAATAAGAGGGGAATCAAGTTAATTACTATAACAGGGATCTCGGTCAACTGAATTAAATATAAATCAGTGGTTTTCAAGCAGTGGGTCCTTGAGGGGTTCCAGGTGGTCCCCAGCTAAATGGAGTTGGTATCCAAATGGACCCTTATAGATATTTAACTCTTGAGTGTAAAATGAAGCAAACATCTGCAGTCTACACAATTGGAGCATGTAGAATAATTTATCGTTTGCCTGTTCTATCCTATGGAACCAACATCAAACAGCATGGAATTGTGGAACAAAATAACGACGACAACATATTCTAAGTCTTGGGTCTGCAGTCTGCTAGGCTAAAATCTAATCAAATGGTGGTCCATGGCTCAAATGCCAAATAAATAATGGACCTTGATATGAAAAGGGTTGAAAACCCCTGATTTAAATCATTAACAGACCATAATAAAGGTTAGATACATTAAGAAGGTAAAAGACTCCTATCCATTTCAGTTGTTTCTGTGTATGCAAATGGGAGTAGACCATACCTTCTTTTTTACACTTTGAACCTTGTTCTCCTGGTCAAATATTTGCTTTTCTCCAAACTGCAGTGAGTGAACACTTTTAGCGGAGACTCATTTTATATTCTTTTGGTCCGTTATTCAGAATTAAAATGTCCAGCAATTACAGGCTATTGGTGAAGAATGCTAAACAGGTGGTCTTGATTTGCAACCAAGGAGAAAAGTACCTGACAAAGGATGCAATGCAGACCCTTTATGTAATTGAAAATAGCAGCATAGTAATTGGGAGGTAAGATACTTTGGTTTATTTTTATAGTCACTGAATTTTGGCAGATTTGACCTGTTGAAATCCTTACCATGACTGGTGCTCAGAAGTATTTAATTTAATTTTAGGAGTCATCTAATATCTAACCAACGTGTTACTTATCTAGTAAATGCGTTGTCTATTTCCCCAGAGACGGGCTGATTAAGGCGGTGGGGCCTGCAAATACCATTAAGTCCCAATATTTAGAAGAGTCTTTTGAAAAAGTGATTGATGCCACAGGAATGTGTGTCATACCTGGTGAGTATTCTTCCATAGCAGCAGAATCAGAACGGGGTCATGTTCAGGCTCCATAGTGATCTGTGAATTCCATTGCATAAACATTAAGAACAGTGGCGGTCATCATGGCAATCACTGGAGGAATGTTGTCGTTTCAGGTTTGGTTGACGCTCACACCCATCCAGTCTGGGCTGGTGACAGGGTGCATGAATTTGCCATGAAGGTATATAATAATTGTGATCTCAATGCTTCCACTTAACCTGAGTTGCATACACTGGTTACGGTTTTGGTATTGGTACTCAATTCATTTTCAATACTGCAATATAAAAATACAGCTCTGTTACAACTGAAAGTCCGTAACTCAAAATGTACTTGAGTAAAAGCACAAAAGTATTGGCATCAAAATGTACTTAAAGTACCAAAAGTAAAAAGTAGGTACTCTTCATGCAGAATGTCCCGTTTCAAGTTTTCAAATGTATACAAATCTTTTGAAAATAGCTGAGCAACAAGCTCACAATGTGTCTCATCGCAACACATTGGTCGAGATGTATATAGGGCTGAAGTGGTTAATGTATGTTTTGTAATAATAATCAAAATCTACAAAGTAAAGTAGTAACTAAAGTGTTGAAATAAATGTAGTGGAGTAAAAGTACAATATTTGGATCCGAGATGAAGTGGAGTAGAAGTAATGCATTGGAAATTGGAAATACTCAAGTACAAATACCTCAGAATTGTACTTATACTTACTTTCCACCACTGTCGCATAGTACTGGTTAGTAAATCAATCTCAGTTGGCGAGGTAAATGCAATACAAGTATTGTACACGCAGCTCGCTGGCGCCACCTACATGGACGTGCACCGGGCCGGCGGAGGGATCCACTTCACTGTGGACCACACGCGGGCAGCTCCGGCCTCGGTCCTGCTGGCCTCTCTGACCAGCCGGCTGACTCGGATGCAGAGGGCCGGCACCACGCTGGTGGAATGCAAGAGCGGCTACGGCCTGGAGCTGCAGACGGAGCTCAAGATGCTGGAGGTCATAGATACGGCCAGGCGCACCCTGCCCATCAACATCTCCTCGACCTACTGCGGAGCCCATGCTGTGCCCAAGTAGGCTACTACTGTCTGTTTGAACAGCAACCACCTTATAGACACTTGACCCATTGAGACCTTGAGACCAGATTCTATAAAATGTCTTCTAAATCATGACAGGTTTCTGAAATAACCTTACTTTCTTTATCAGTGGTTCTCAAACTATTTCATGTCAAGGACCCCAAAAATGTAATTGGCTGCACACCCCCATCTGAAAACAGGGACCCCCCCTGCAGAAGCAAACATATGAGTTAAAAACATTTGCTCTGAAAATATATATTGAAAGATTTGTACATGTTTTCACTATTATTTTTTCAATACCTAAAGTTTAAAATAATGGTTAAAGTGGTTACAAGTTAAAGTGACACAGATGCATAGGTCTTGGGTGAAAATGAAAAGCCCTGAAGCTATACAACTGATATAAATGTTCTTTGTCTTACGACCATGTCGCTTGCCAAAGATAATCATTTGAAATCAATCAATCGTTCAGGTATGCACTGTCACACTACAGTGGTTCTCAATCTGTGTGCCAGGACACACTGTGGTGAGTCATGAGGATAGTGTATCCCCGACAAATAATTGCCAAAACACAAAGAGTTTATAATATATACATGTAAAATGAGTTAGTTCCATCGATCCCAGCCGGAAACAAAATTGATTGATTGATGAAAGCTTTTGAGATTTTCCAGTGGGCACTGATCCAGAAAAGGTTGAGAACCACTGCTAGGTTATCATGGTTCTTTTTCATGTTGGTTTTTATGGTTATTTTTCAAGTTACTTAACAGTACAACCACCTACAAGGTAACAAAAACTAAAGAAAAAGGAGTATAAACAGACCATTAGACCAATATACTTATTTCCGGCGAACAAAACCATCGTTCTACAGAAGTATAAATTCAGGTATAGAGGCTATGCACATGCGTAAAGTGAGTGGCAAAGTGAGTTTAACGTTTAATGCAATCAGGTATTACTTTTCTGTTTGGATGTACGGGCTGTCAAGGCCAGAAGGAGCATATCGTGGAGGAGACATTGTATTGTCTCAACGATATTTATCCCCGTGTCGCCCACCCCTAAACCACTACACTCACTTTCTCACAGGGGTAAGACGGTTGCAGAGGCCACAGAAGACATACTGCAGGTTCAGTTGCCACAGTTGAGGGAGCGCATGTCCGCCGGGACTCTGAGGGTGGACAACATCGACGTGTTCTGTGAGGAGGGGGTATTTGACCTCGGCTCCACGCGCTCCATCCTGCAGGCCGGTAAAGACATGGGCCTCAACATCAACTTCCATGGAGACGAACTCCACCCCATGAACTCTGCACAGGTAATATTCAGTTACACGTACACGAAAAAGTACTCACTCACATGGTTTACGTATCAATACTGCAATGTAAAAGATAATTTACTGTTACAAGTAAAAGTCTGGTAAATGTACTTGAGTAATTGTGCAAAAGTAGTGCATCATAATGTACTTAAAGTACCAACAGTACAAGTCCAAGTTTTGTAGTAACTAAAGTTTTCAAATAAATGTTGTGGATTATCAACGTATCATTTGAAACATTTTAACAATAATCTTGTATAAGGGGGCTCTCTGAATATTTTCAGTTGGTGGGGGGGGGGGTCTGAAGCCAAATGTATATTGATTTGGGGGTCCTTGACATGAAAAAAGTTTGACATACACACCACACGTGACGGGGCAGGACATTTGCAGCAGTATTAGTAGCATTAATGTGCTTTTGTTTGTGTTCCAAGTTGGGGGCAGAGCTTGGAGCCTTAGCCATTAGTCACCTGGAAGAGGTTACAGACGAGGGCATCGCTGCCATGGCAACGGCAAAAACAGCAGCTGTGCTTCTCCCAACTACGGCCTACATCCTGCGGTAGTGGCGCACACACACACACACACACACACACACACACACACACACACACACACACACACACACACACACACACACACACACACACACACACACACACACACACACACACACACACACACACACACACACACACACACACACACACACACACTCTTTATGGTCCTGGGTTGTCTAACAGTTGTTCTGGGTGTCCAGGCTCCCCCAGCCCCGGGCCAGGGACATGTTGGAGGCTGGAGTCATTGTTGCCCTGGGCAGTGATTTCAACCCCAACGCCTACTGCTGTTCCATGGTGAGTAGTAAATAGCAAGAGGGGCCAACTTTGCTTTACTTCCCGTATCTGCGTGAGGTGGGTGGTAACATAATTAGGAGACAGGAAGAATGTTGAGTCTATTAATTTCCAATGGGAGAGTGAACGTGAACACAGCTTATGATCCATTATCCTTAACTCCATGGTCACTGAACTAAATACTGGACCCAATCATCACAAGGCACACAATATTTCCAAGATATTCATACTAAAATGGCTTCTTTTAGCGAGACAAATCAGGAGAAAATCTACTTTGTTAGACATTTCTTCATCCCAGAAACAAACTCCTCCAAAGTGTGGAAGCCTCTCTCTGTCCATCTGCAATTTGATGGACAACACATAGGGGGCTCTGGCCCCATATTTAAGATGACAATATGTGAATATTATAACGTGAAATGAATGGACATATTAAAACTGAAATAAAATGTGTGTTCCAATGCTTAATAATATAATTTTCCATAACTGTCTTAGACTCTTGGTTGATGGGGGCTGATTTGAGAAATGGCATTTGCCATATAATGGTCTCAATGCTCATCCACATGACGTTGTCAGTGTTGTTGTCAGCCTTGTTGAGGGGAGAGGGGGTGGGGAGGGGGAGGTTGGTGGGGAGGTTGGGGAGAAGCAAACCACGCCTACTATATTTAGGAGACCATTTCGCCTCTAGTGGCTCCAATGAAGTTGTGAACAAAATCTTATCCAATGACAACATAATACTCTGAGAGTCTGAGAGGCTAAATCTCATCAAATGGTGGTCCATAGCTCAAATGCTGAATAAATAATGGGCCTTGATATGAAAACTGTTGAAAACCACTCAAGTACGGCGTTCATTTACGAATTTACATATCGTTGCCTGACAGCAACGATATGTTTCTTTGATCACTGTCTTTTTCCTCTACTTTTCCTTGCTTTCTGCTTGTGCGTTTACAGCCACTGGTCATGCACCTGGCCTGTGTGAACATGAGGATGTCCATGCCAGAGGCTCTGGCCGCAGCCACCATCAACGCAGCCTACGCCCTGGGGAGGTCCCACACACACGGCTCCCTGGAAGTCAACAAACATGGAGACCTGCTGGTCCTCAACACTGCACGGTAAAATTAAACGTTTCATTTTACGTTCTCAAGAGATAAAGTATTACGTAATTTAAAAGAAGCCTACACAATTAGAGAATGTAGAAGAATTGTTATTTTGATCAAACGTTTGCCTGTTATCTCTCCTAATGGTGATAATAGAGCATGCACCTCCACTCTAGCCCAGGTGCTGGGCAAAAGGCAGTACAAGAGGAAAAAATAGAGTCCGCAAAGGAAGAAGATCCTAAGAGATCGAAACGTTGAGTCAAATAAACCAGTGGAGCTGAGTTTTCATACCAGTGTTGCGGACTCTATTTTTTCCTTTTTATCTCTCCTAATGGTATCAATACAGCATGGAATTGTGGACAAAATCTTATCCAACGACAACTAAATATTCTTTTAATTTTTGAGTCCAAGAGGCTAAATCTCATCAAATGGTGGTCTGTGGCTCAAATGTTGAATTAATGAATAATGGACCTTAATATGAAAAGGGTTGAAAAAACCACTGTATTAGTTCATGTGTTTGGTCTTGTTTTACTGCAGGTGGGAGCATCTCATCTACCAACTGGGTGGACACCAGGAGCTCATCCGCTATGTTGTCATTGAGGGCAACGTTGTCTATGACAACGACAAGACTATGGACTTCTAGCCACAGAAAGACTATAATCTGTACGACAAGACTATGGACTTCTAGCCACAGAAAGACTATAATCTGCACGACAAGACTATGGATTTATAGCCAAAGAAATGCTATAATCTGTACGACAAGACTATGGACTTCTAGCCACAGAAAAACAATCATCTGTATACTATGTTTTTGTGTTTCGAACGCTTACGACTACCAATAACCAATAACCTTAAGTTTTAATTTTTAGTGTGAACAAAAAAACGAATAAAAAAAACTATCTACTATAAAAAACTAGTTCTATCATTTTGATATTTTTTTCAGAAAAGGAAAGTTACATTAACACATTTTACGTGGGCCCCGAAGATAATAATAATAAAAAAACATCAATAGGTCTGTGGCCTGATGCATGTCAGACTGTGGGTCCTTGAAATTAAAAAAGGTTCGATGATCTACTGCCTAATGGGTGTTCCTAATAAAATGGGCAGTGTCTGTGTATTTATATAAACTAGGGGTTTTCAACAACAGGTGGTCCGTGAAGGTATTGCATGTGGTCTCTGACCATGCATTTTGTAATGTAGGAAAGTAAAGATTGATTTTCTTCCACGGAAAAGTGCACTAATGACCTGGTGACCTATGATGATGCGTCAATGTTGTCGGTTACTAGAAAGTCAGAGGTCAAGACATTCCACAGAAAAGGGAGTTAGAATCTCAAGAAGGGGAAGTGTACCAGATTGCCTCATTGGGACATCATTATTAGGAAATGTGCCCGTATAATCACATGTCTGTTCACTCATACATAAGATACAAATCAATCAATATATCAGTTAACATAAGTTTAATAAGATTAGTGCTAAAGCACTAAACTTAGCCCATATCACTTCCCAGCACAACAGTGCCAGTGGTCCACCCCAGGTTGATTCTTAGTTAGGGTGGTGGGCCCTGATTCATAATCAGTTGAAAACCCCTGATATAAACTGTTATATCAGTGTATCTGATGGTAAAATTAAACATTCTCCTTCCAGATTGTATTTCAACTATTCTCTTTTCGCTCAGCAGAACCATGCTTTTTCTTCTGTTAGTTAGACCATAAAGCATAGTATAGGTACAGCTATCGGTTACTCAATAACTACAGCATGCAAAGGTTTTTTAATTATTGCCCAACAAATGGCAACAATGTTTGTCTTTTCAAAGACCAATGGTTTATTGAACCAACCTACAGTATCACACCTACATACTTTTGTACGGTTGCAATAAGACTGCGTTCACCAGTACTTTACCCATTATCAGAAGGGCTGGTGTGAAGCAAGCAGCATACCAAACAAGACCGAATAATCAATAGAAAAGAGACAGCCAATCAATAACTACCAATCATTAGGCCAGAATGCGAATCAGCTGAGTCAAAACATTGTCTTTAACGCATTACAGAGTAATAATCTGTTTTTATTGAACATGTCGTAATTACGTCATAATAGTGGTTTTACATAACCTGACTCCGCCAGATGGAGTTTTCTGGAATGGAAGTAGTTTCACAAACTACTTCCATCTGGGGTAATCTCTGTAGCCCAAAGAAGGCCATCTCTTTTTTCAAGCTACTTGGCAGGTGATTGGAGGGGACCGTCTGTATATCACTGTATATGTCTACATGACACACCAGTAGAAAAGTTAACACTAAAGGTGGCCTTACACTAGCCGATTATTTTCAATCTGAAATCTGATAGCACCACACACTACAGGATAATCGGAGCGGGGCAGAGCAAATATCAAACATTCTTGATGTTGATCGGGCCGATCCCGATCACGCTTTGAGCGGCCCCGAGCAGATCGATTGAGTCGGGCATCCCCGAGCGTCAAAAATGCCCGATTATCGGCTAGTGTAAGGCCACCTTAAGTCACTAACCCTGCAAACGATTAAAGTGTTAACAAACTCTTCATAGCATTAGCTTTAACACTTTCTACTTTCTAAAAAAAATAACTCATGTCGGAAGTGTAGGCCATGTCTTCGCGTACTTTCAATAATACAATTTTCGGGCGCTGGTTAAAACAATTGCAACAGGCGCTTCTTGATGCCGTCACACCCGGTCTTGCCATGATCCCGCCCGTAGCTGCTGCTCATTGGTTACTGAGCACGGGTCGGTTTCAACGCCAATTTCTGAGCGATCCCGGATGGAGGCTGTATTGTTAACTTGTGAACTCAATACCGCCCAATCCGGCGGAGTCAGGTTAGGTTTTACATAGATCCATAAAAAACGTTTTTTTCTCCAACAGCCACAATACAGCTCCCTTTAGTCCACGTTCTACTCCATTTTGTTTGGTAGAGCCTTTAAGCTTTTGTCATTTTTTAAAAAACAAATCATTTAAATATAAACAACACTGGTTATATCGAGATAGTCATGCGATATTCATAAAAAAAATACTAATTAAAATACTATTCACAGCAATACCTGGATGTGTGTAGATGAGAAAGGCAAGAAAGGCTACAGTGGCATGCATTACAAGTATGTGTGTTTTATTTACTATACTATAAATATAAAAAGGCACATGTAATGTCAAGGCAAGTTAAGAAAATGTTGAGTTGTGGCACTTGAAGACACAATTAAGTGTGTAACAGAGAGAGAAAGAGCCTCTCAAGCTTCATACTTCTTCCCCGCTCGGTGAATCTGCTGGTAAAGCGTCATGGAGAATGCCATTCCGAGGAGCTGCAAAAACAAAGCGGTCATTGAATCAGAATAGAGCACAGCATGGAGTGATGGTCCATGTCTCAGTGTTTGACAGCTGCTTAGCTTACTGTACCTGTATGACCAACACACACATGGCGATGGTTCCAAGCAGGTGTTTATTGTCATCCATCCACTCCTCCACCTTCTCATAGCAGCCCTGTAAGAACCACACACGGTCGTGAGGAAAGAACGCAGCTGCATCAGAGAAGGTATTCAGGACAAACAGTTTAACCACGTGAACCCTGGCGACCCGTTTTTGGGGCATGTCATAATAGGCTATTTTCAGAGAAGAGATTTGGTGAAGACGCCAGGATTTATGCGGTTAATGGTTAAATATAAAAATTTAACTAAATCCCCTTGAAGCTTTCACTCACACGTTGTGCGTCTTAACTCAGTGCTTCCCAATTTGTGGGGACCCCTTGGTCCCCAGACTCCACAAATGGATCCATTTGTACACTCTCAGAGTTAAATTAACTTTGATTTTACAATACATTGGGGTCCCAGAGATAGAAATGCCAAAAATGGGGGTCCGTAGACTAATATGCATGCCAAACTGGGGGTCCTTGAAATTAAACTGGTTGAGAATCACTGCTAGTGCCGTAAAAATCTTCTCTTATGGGGGTCCCTGGCATATGTTTTCAAAAGCGGATCCGTGGGCTAATTAGTCTCAATTTGGGGGTCCTTGACATGAAAAGGTTTGGGAAACACTGGTCTAAAGGCTCTTTCATAGTCTGGATTTTCGGTGGTGAGGTGACCACCGCAATTACAACATGACGTCACTGAGCCGCGGTGAAGAGAAAACCACCGCTCTCCCCAGCCCTTCTCTGTTTTTACTCACCACCGCTCATCCAACCACAACATTGGCGACATCCAAACCACCGCTCATCGATGTTCACCACCACCGGAGCGGTGGTCACCTCACCACCGAAAATCCAAACTATGAATAGGCCTTAACTCACCCGCGTCCAGAAGGTGTTGGAGGCATTGCGCCCACAGCCGGCGTAGATGTCCTGGCAGCAGCGGTCAGGCACTACCTTCTCCTGCAGGGCAGCATGCCAGTCGGTGTAGCCCATGACCCCACAACAATGCCACTGAGCCAATGAAGGGAACGGATGAGAGGGTGAACTGGCAACAAATGATCATTATACAGCCATAACGTACTATACTGAATATCTTTCGTTTTGGAACAGAGTGTATGATATTCAAAGTAGAGTCAGAAAGAATCCCATCCCATCCCGTCCCAATCCCGGGCAGAGTAGAAGGAAAATCCCATCCAGTCCCACCACTGGTAGAATGACTCCTGATCCCATCCCACTCACAATCAAAATTACTCCCAATCCCATCCCGATCCTGTTGTTTTTTGTTCTGTTGAGTGGTGCAACCACTCCTATAAAGCCAGCTCTATGTGTGTCCCTGGGTCTGTCCCTGGCTGGCTGGGCGAGCACGAAAATAGCTTTGTGTCACTGTTGTGCAGCCTAACACACACTATATCAACTAACTGTACAGTATATATGATGATTTGGGGTGTTACAGTACAGTACAGGGACCCCCATGCGGAAACTGTAATTTCTCAACCATTCCGTAAGCGGGGCGGCTCGCAGGAACCGGGCCGACCCCCTGGGCGTGTTCCTGTGGGTCTGGAACTTCCCACACAGAGTTGCACCACTCACTTCACATGGGTGTGATTTTTTTTATTAATAAGTTAGTCATTAGGATTAGGTAATATAATGAGTGATGTCATTCCCGCTCTTGCCTGCTCCCGTTAACTTTTCATTCCCGTCCCAATCCCAGGATTAATGTAATTCCATTCGGTGGGAATCCCACGGGATTCCCGAAAAAATGTCATCCTCTAATACAAAGCACATTACATATCCTGTTACACAAAACATGTTTTGGTATGTATTGTCCCAGTAAGAGTTAACTTGAGCGGTTTCCTTGACCAAGCAGTGCCTTTCTTGTGCATGCTGTGGACAGGCCAAGGAGTGCCTACTACCTACAAGCATTCTCTTTCACATGAAGATGAAGACCGGTATAGACCGGTGTAAACATGTTGGATTAATAAAGTATCTTCTCCTCTTTTTAAACTTTGAGTGCCCGGATCTCCTTTTTTATCTGATGTCTTATCCCGACTGATCAGGAGCACCTTTTTACTATTTTTTAACACATTTGGTTACCTGTATGTCTCCGGTGAGCACCTGGTTGTCTCTTTGCCTCTGCCTGGTTTTATTATATATTTAACTACCATTTACAATTTAGGCATTTGGCAGCGTCATTGTGTTCTGTATGCAACACACTATTGTTCTCTACTGTCCAATAACTTTTATGTCACCTAAAGTAAACCTGTTTTTTGTTGATTGAGTTCAATGGATGTTTATTTTGTAACCTTTTCTGCAACCCCAAAAGTCAAATTTCGGTCCCTTTTCTGATTGGACAACATAATGTCCAATCAGACAGGAGTGACATCACGATATGTAATGATTACCCAGCTACCTTTCTATTTTTATAATGTATAAGTCAAAAGGCTGTTGGATCGGGCTGAAACCGTGCACAAATATGGAGTTATACAACGTCCTAGATGACATATGTTTTGTTGACGGACATATGAAAAACAAATAAAGCAGCCTTCCGGGCCGTGCTTGTGTCTTACCTCTGACTGTATGGTGTTCCATGCATCTGTCAGACCAGCGTTGTTCTCCGTGGTGTACAGTACCAGGCCTTCTTTCAGGTCCTGTCTGGCGTTTTCACTCACCTGTACAGACACACAGTAGGACAGTAGGCCTATATTCAGGAATTCAAATAACTTTTTGGGGCTAGTTCTCAGTCACAGATGCATGGTTTTCATATTGTAAATGTATGAACTTTGGCGAAAAGCTTGCGTTTAATCCACGTGGGTTCTTGTTTATTTGGATAGACTAGCGCTCTGAACGGCAGCCACATAACAACTTTCACATTCAACAACTGTCATGGCAGCTTGGTTACAACCGAAACTGACTTCCTCTTCAAAATAAGAGCCACTTGTTATGCCAACACTAGTTTTATTTCTAAGCCTAGGATATAGACATTTGTAGTACATGACACCAGAACTACGTAAATATTGGTACCTTGTCCGTGTAGATGAAAAAGAGGATGAGGAGAATCAGCTCAGCCAACAGGATGATCAACAGAACAATAAAAAACTGTCAACAAAAAGGAAAAGAGGGTGAGCTGGATGTAACCTACTGATTTTTACCAGAAAAGTGCAATAATAATTTTACATAACCAATTATACAAAATAAATATAAATATTGACCTAAAAATTAAAACTAAAGCACTGTGTAACCTTGTTTTGAGAAGCGCTGCGCTACGCAAATAAAGTTCATTATCATTAAACATCAACACTCCAGTGATGCATTATGGGTTGTGTAGTATATAGTTTACATACGCTCAACAGCAGGCACTTGTTCTCCTTGATGGCACCCAGACAGCCCAGAAAGCCTGTCACCATGACAACGGTGCCCAGGGTGATGATGAGGTTGGCAGCAGAGAGCGAGGGGAAGGAGGGCGACAGGGTGGCAAAGCTGCCCTGGGACACGGACAGCCATACACCCACACCCAGCAACCCACAGCCACCCAGCTGAAAGACAGAGGGCACATGAAGCATCATGAGGCTTAGTCCTGTCACAACTATGACATAGTCGCCTCCTTGATCGCAATCGCAATAATTTGCGATATTTCTTTTACATAGTCATGCATTATCATTTTCATGTTAGAATTCTTTTCATATTATTTTCCAAAATAGTGGAAATAACAGAACTGCAAGCTCAAAGTGCCTTTTGAGCTTGCAGATCGGCTATCTCGACTATTCATGTTTCGAGCAGGTTTATTTTTCATTTATCTTTTCTTAACGAATCAACAAAACATATCTAATACTTTTATTATAAGCGATTACATCAATATTCTGATTTACCAGTCCACTTAAACCTGTATTATACTTTGTTGTACAATGGTGGGTGTACAAAAATAGTAGATTATTGAAAATAGATCTACAAGCAAGCTCGCACCGTGATGCCACACGTTGTGAGCTTGCTTGTAGATCTATTTTCAATAATCAATAATTGTTAAACAATCATTCACATAAGTTCTCTTTGAAGTTCTCTTTGCACATCCCATGTAAGAACATAATTCAGACAGTCTGGCTTCTCAGTAATGGGGGCAAACTTGTGGAACTCTTTGCCTATGGTTCTAAAACTAGAGACAGATATTGGTAATGTGTTTAACAGAAGATACAAATTATGGTTGAAATCAAATAAACCTGTGCTCACATGTATAGTTTATTTTCTTACTCCTGGTCACTTGAATGATTGTGTGTACTTTTGTTTTGTTTCACAAGTTTATGTATTGGGTTTGATTATTCTTTTTTTTATACTTGATTGGGTTTTAGGCTATAGTGTTATTCCATTTTAGAAAAGCCTCCCGTGGACAGATGTTGAAAACTAGCACTTGTTGTGTCGTGCTAATACACTGTAAGCATCTAAGCAATGCATCTGGTTCGTCTAATGCGATTGTGATGTCCATGTCAAATAAACAAACATACATACATACACACATATACTATGATTGTAAGAGAACGTAAGCGATCACATACCCAAAAGAGCAGGTTGAAGAGGAAGAGCATGTATTTAACACAACAGATGCAGCCACGAGCCATGACTGAATTGAGAGACACTGCAACACACAATCAACAACTTCTTATAGTAGACAGTCTGACTCTTATCTACTCATTAGTCACAGGTTTGTGAAAATTAGCCACTTGCATTTCTGATGGGACTGGAATCTGGACTATAACACATTTACAGTGAATGAATATGAACACAAATCTCTATAATTATTAGATTATTCAGAGTTCTGACTATTATTATTATTATTATAAATAACTAAAACAGCAAAAGTTCTAAAGATATAAAATGCAATCTGACAAAATGTTATTCAACTATAAAGTGTTTTCCCCCTTGGCTTAGTTATGGCGCATCCAGAACTGTTCTTTTAATAGAGCTATTATTATATTTACCACTTCAGCTGGGAGACGAGACAAACTGGTACCGATAGTGGGAAATATACCTGCAACATAAAAATATAAAAAGGAAGATTTTTATTTTTTCCACGATCACCTAAAGTTTGCTAGTATGTAATGATCCTCGCCACATTGTTGCCTTTTTACAGTCTCTGATTGTTACCAAATGGGTCTCGACGTGACGTCACTGCATGAAGTCAACTTCACAAGTTTTGTGTTTTTTGCAGAAAACAAACTTAAAACTCAAAAACTTAAAAAAAACCTAAATACAACAAAAAGATACAATAAGTCGCTCGTTTCCATGTGGGGTAAAAAAAAATCAACCTCAGCTTCATCCATTGTGATTGTTTGGACGTTTTTTTTCACGAGGAACAACAGGAATAGTTTCCTACCGTAGTAGGGTTATGAACTGGAGTTCATCATCCTTCTCTCTCTGGAAACGTGCGCATGATCGTTGATTTGTTGTTGTTGTGGTTTCACATTTGTCCGAGCGCACAAATAATGGACACGTTTGATGTGTTCTTGTTGTTCATACAATCACGAGTCGGGAGTGAGTGAGTGACTTTGATGGTGGTGATGTTCCACCGCCCGCCGTGCGTCGTTAGGAGCAGGAGGCTATTTTCTTTGGAGAGGAAACTAAAGGGCGGAAACGTAACGGGAGTCTGGAGCAGAGCCGTAGAGAGAAATAGTTGCGCCAACCAACAATGATCGAGTAAACCTAGAGTTTACTAGAGACCTTTAGACCTACTTGGACTTTCGTTTCTAAATACTGTGAAATAAAAAAATCAATTAATCAATCAATCAATCAATCTTAGAATCTACTGTAGGCCTACATGTAAACACTAAACAGAGCTATAGTGCTACTTTTTACACACATTACAATACAATGCTGTACCAGTGTACCGGGTACCCCTTCCAACTTTCCCCATTTTCAACTGTTTTTGTTGTTTGTTGCTTTTTTACAATTGCTTTGGCAATGTACACGTGTTTTCTCATGCTAATTTAAAGCTCCTTTGAAAGTACTCACATTTGGTTGTGTCTGTATGGCTCTGGTTTGGAGGCGTGACGAAGTCTGATTTATTTACACACTTCGCTATATGACGGTGTCGCGCGCCCAAAATAGCCGATCTACATGCCCACAACGCGTCACATCGGCGGCGCGTTGTGAGCTTGTAGATCTGTTCTTTCGGCACGCGACACCGTCGTATGACGGAACATAGCTAAATTAAGCACGGCGATAATGGTGGGTGGGGTGGGGGTGTAACTACTCTCTTATTTATTTTTTACTTTAGTAAAAGTACCTATCTATACTGCAATGTAGAAATTATCTGTTACAAGTAAAAGTCCAGAATTAAAAATGTACTTGAGTAAAAGTACAAAATGATTGGTATCAAAATATATTTAAAGTACCAAAAGTAAAAGTAGCCTACTCAGTATGCAGAATATGTCACGTTTCACAAGGAATCATATACAATTAAAATCTTTTGAAAATAGAAGATGTACAAGCTCACAACGCGTCACATCACGGCGGGTTGTTGTTATAGATCGGCTATTTTCAAATAATCTAAATCTACAAAGTTACTAGTAATTAAAGTTTTCCAATACATGTAGTGGAGTAAAAGTACAATATGTGGATCTGAGATGTAGTGGAGTAGAATTGGAAATTGGAAATATAGGCCTACTCAAATAAAGTACAAATACGTCAAAACTACATTTAAGTACAGTACTTAAGTAAATATAATTAGTTACTTTCCACCACTGACAATAAAGAAAGTGTGGGGGATTCAGGGGAAATACATTCATGCTGTAATTCTATATCCCAAAAGCAGCTGAATGATAACAATAATTTCACTCTCAAGAGCTCCATGCTGGGGTAAAGTGAAACACACACGCACGCACGCACGCACGCACGCACGCACGCACGCACGCACGCACGCACACACACACACACACACACACACACACACACACACACACACACACACACACACACACACACACACACACACACACACACACACACACACACACACACACACACACACACACGATCATCATCATCATACAACAACAGCAGGCCATTCAGGTTATGCAAACAAGAACATAATCAGTCAGTTATGATTAATTTGATTGGGTTGGTGGTGTCGTTTGTAATGATTAACTCATAGTAGTTGAGTGTTTCTAAACATGGTGGAACACAGACATTTAAGGAAGCTTTGATGTGGTACATCTTGGTGCCTGTGTCCGCCCACTCAAACATACACAAGCAGACCCCCAAAGCCAAGTAAGATTTTTAATAAAGGCTCATCATGACAACATTAATATATAAATACATGACTGTGAACAGAAATGTTCAAATGAAAATACAAAAAAATATACAAAAGAAACAGCAAAAGCTCATATCTCTTCCTGGAGTGGTATGGCCCTGGAATCATTAAAACAGTCCCTGTGAGGGATTAAAGTGGCTGTACAGTTTCTGCTACGGTCACACTGGCAGACATTCTCCAGTGGAAACTGGAGCCACAACGGAGCCCACCACCGCACGCAACACTACGGGGGACAAAGGACACAAGGAGGTGTGCGCAGTGCCAACATCATTGACAATTCCTCCTTATAGTCATCTTCTTTCGTTTCTCCTCTCTGGCCCCTTTTCCCCTTAGATTCTTGTAAACCTTGGTGCTTTTCACAGAACCGGAAGCCTTTTTTTGGTTCCAGTTCCGAACCAACTTTTAGGGTTCTGGACCAATTCATTTTCAGTGGCTCAATATTAGGCGGGGGGGAAAAAGAACCGAACTGGTTGGACCCCGGTGGAAAAGGGGCCTATATCTCTGTGTCCGCTCCTCCTTATCCCCAGACCCATTTCTCAGACTGTGAGGACTTCAGTTGGACAGACTCGCTGCTCTCTCCACCGTCCTGCTGAAGATGAATAATGTTAAATTACACATTATGTGTATGTGTGCAAAAGTACACCAGCGCCTTCATTTTCTCTGTAGGCTCAAGACTTTTGGTGTAAGTAGAAACATAATGCTGATCTTCTATAGAGCTAGTATAGAGTAAATTCTAAGGTACCAGTTGGTTTGGAAACCTAACTGTAAAATACAAATCTGAGATCCTTAGATTAGCCAAAATGGCAGGGAAGATCATGGGTATGTCTACACCTCCGATAACCCCCCTGGTCATCTTTGAGTAGGCCACCATTGGACAGGTTAAGAAAATTGTCTGACCCATGTACTATACCCTGAGTATCGGCTAATGCCATCAGGTAGGAGGTACGAGGTCCATGCGTGCAAGTATAATAGGTAGAAGCATTCCTTTGTCCCTCTGTCAATCACACTCCTTAACAGAGTCCTTGCAGAGGGCAGACAGGGTAGGGGTCGAAGGTTTTGAGGTGATGTTCTTCCTCTTTTGCACTAGGTATGGTGGTGTGTGGTTTTTAAATGTTTTACGGGTCACTGTGTGCCTTTGTTGTCTTGTATTGTATTGTATTGTATTGTATCTGTATCTGTATGCTGCAGGGCGGGTCCTTGGGGTCCAAGACAAATTTTGAGACAAAATAAAGAAACCTACAAGCTCACAACGTGTCAATGGCTAGTTGAACTATTCAAAAATGTTTTTCAAAATAGTAAAAAAAGGCAAAGAAGAAAATGGAGCCCATATATCTCATGCTGTATATACGGCAGCCTGTCTCCACTTTGCATTTGTAAAAAATAAAACGTTTTGATTGATTTGATTCCGTATAGTGGAGAGGCACAGGCAGGATTTGATTATATGGGTCACCGGAGGTTTGTGTGGTTCTGGCGGCAAGCAGTTCTAAGCACCGTGCCATTTTGACGGGCACTTAATTACATATCATTACAGAGCCACACACATACCCACATACACACCTTGTTGGCGATGGCCCTGAGCTTGCCTAGCAGGGAGGGTTTCTGGGTGTACACCACGTCGTCCTCTGGTTCTTCCCCCTCCGCCAGGGCACAGCTGTCGGCCACGGGAAGCTCACAGTCCTTATTGGCTGACATCACCAGACGAGAGTACTTGTACTCCAACCTGGCATGACGGGCGGGACAGCAAAGAACAGTCAGCATCATGACTCAGGAGGACAATCTCAAAGGATGACAGTAGTACTTGTCTGAGGCTCGGCCAGCTGATTTTGGGTTATTTTCTTAAGAAACTGCTTCACAGAAACTGTCCATTAGAGCCGACTCTTGCACCCCCCCCCCCCCCCCTTCTACTTTAAGGAAGGTATACATGAATGTTATTACCATAAACTATAGTTTTAGGTCTATCTATTGATTGAGGTCTAGTCAGCTACAAGTGTCAGTCTGTGTTATTGATTCCTGTGGTGTCATAGCAGCAACAGCAGTAATATGAAACCTATGAAACACGCGATAGGTACATGTAAGAGCAGAGAAAATCATACCGGTGTGAAGTGAGGGGCGCTCTTATCATCGTACATCATCATGACGTAAAATCTATTAGTATAGTCTATATTTGCTCAGACACTATGACGTAAAATTGTCCATTCATTGTCAATGGGAGTTTAATGTTTGTGTAGGACAAAAATAGACACTAAGCCGATTTGCTGAGACACCTCAATAAGAATAAAATTAAATTAAATATAACTAGAAAGTGCTCCTCGGACCAGGTCAGGAGCGTTTGTGATGTTTGGACAAAATGTTTCCAAATGTATATTTTTATGCGAATACTGCATGGCAATATTTATACTTTTACTTAAGTAAAAGTACCACCACTGCTTGATGGATACTGTTTGGCACAAAGTACTGACCAAGTGACTTGGCCTCCTGGTAATCTAAATGGTCAGATCATGACCACATACAGACCATGACTGTGACGGGCGGTGCGTTGCCACCACTAACCTTTTGTTTTTCTTCCAGAAATAGCAGGTGAGAGAGATGAGCAGCACGGCCATGAAGGCTCCCCCGCCAACCCCCACCTTCAGCCACAGGGCGATAGCCTCGCAGGGGGAGAAGCTTCTCGGTGGTAGAGAGACACCATTGGTGCACAGCTTTGGTTCGTTCCACACGTACAGCGTTTCCTGGCAATTGAGAGAGAGAGGAAGAGACTTGGGGTCAGTTCAGTTGTGCAATGTAATAGAACATCACCATAAACTAATGTTCTAAGTCATTTATTTTTTACTTAATAAAACTGCAGAGGAGCGGCATCCCCAAACTTCTCTCACACCTAAAATTATTTCTGGGAAAAAATATATTTTTTGGATATATATTATTTTGTATATATTTACTTATGGATACGATTAAGCATTGTAAACCCTGTTTCTAAATAGGCTATACACGTCTATAGTGTTTTATAGTGCGTGTCTGCGTGTGTTGCACACGTGCATGCTTGCAGCTGCGCATGCATGTGCGCGCACATTTCTTATGGGGCGTTTTGTGTAAAGTATGCCCACACGTTTGTGAGCGAGCGCACGGCTGTGCAAGTAAATGGTTTTACCTGGACCCCACCCTTGCAGGCTCCCTCTATCTGGTGAAAGTCGTCCTCTGTGCAGCGGGGGCACGCACTTGCACTCTCCCACAGGAAGTGAAACGTGCAGCCGTCACAGGTCCCTGCAGGACAAGAGCTGCACGCACGCACGCACGCACACACGGCACGCACACACGTACGCACATACGCACACGCACACGCACACGCACACACACACACACACACACACACACACACACACACACACACACACACACACACACACACACATTAACCACTTCGGCCCTGTATATATTTCAGCCATTTGAAAATAGCCGATCTCCAAGTTCACAATGCACATTGTGAATACACACACACACACACACACACACACACACACACACACACACACACACATACACACACACACACACACACACACACACACACACACACACACACACACACACACACACACACACACACACACACACACACACACACACACACACACACACACACACACACACACACACACAGACCTACCTGGACACGGAGACTTCGCCACGCTCAGGCTTTTCCGTGTTACAGCGAACCGTGGTGACAGAACTCCGACCCTGGTCACATGACGCTGTGGCCTGAGATGACCTGAAACAAAACAGAGAGCACAGTAAACAATTCAATGGTGCATTTATGTAGCGCTTTTATCCAAGGCGCATTTTACACAGATTGTGCATTACATTTCACCCATTCACAGGAAGGAAGGAAACCATGCAAGGCACCAGCCTGCTCATCGGGAGCAATTAGGGGTTCAGAGTCTTCGACACTAACTCTGGGGGAGCCCGGGATCGGACTGGGAACCGTCCAAGCGACCACTCTACCCCTGAGAGACTGCCTCCCAATTAAGATCACACATGCTGTCACTGCAGTAGTTCTCAAACTAAATTCAAACTAAGTTTAAAGTTCTCAAGAATTTTCATGTCAAGGACCCCCAAATTGGCAGCGGACCCCCATTTGAAAAGGTTTTATACCAGGGACCCCCAGAGGAGAAGATTTGCATTCAAAAATCTAAATTATTCAAAGTTTCCAAATTATTAGGAGTCAAGCCCCTTATTTCCCCTTACTGTTTTTGTACTGCGAAAAATGATTCCACCAGTTTTCCGCAGTTTTGGCAGTTCTGTCGTTTTGTTTTGGCAGTTTTGTGCTGCTTTCCACAAATTCCGCAATATGGTAGAGGGTCGTGAGAATCGGTCAAGAACTGAAGCTCACAGTCATTTGTCAAAGGACCTCTGACCTTTAGATCTCCCAATGAATCAATTGTATGATCTCTATCCACTCTTGACGTCCAAAAAGTGACGTCTAAGATTTTCGTAGCCTGGTTAACCACTCCCCCTTGAAATCGCATTTCCATTCATTTGTGTAGAGTCTGGACTCTGCAAATGCATGGTTGGTTGCGGGAGTACAGCGTTGACAGACAACCCCTTCAGCCAATCAGTGTAACAAAAAACTACAGTCTCCAATCAGTGAATGACACGAGGCCGGAACACAGACCCTCCAGACATACATACATACATGCATGCATACAAGTTTAAGTGTAGCCTGTTCATAATAAATGGCCAACATTTGTACTTTAATAGCACATATATATTAGATAGTTTAGTGATGGTTTGACAAAAGTTGGGTTTAGTGCTACATGAACTCAGGCTCACTTGGACCTCTTCCCCTCCCCGAACTCCGCCTTCTTCTTCCTCTTCCGTTTGATCATGTTGTCGACAGCCACGCCCTCTTCCCCCTCTTCCCCCTCTTCCTCCTCTTCCTCGCCGTCGCCATCCATCTCTGCCCTGCCTCCCAGTAGTTCAGACTCCGCCCCTCCCTTGGTCTTCCTCGGCCCCTGCAGTGCGTACGGCGTCAGGCTCACCTCGCGTTGGTTGTACCCCGCGGACCTCCTCTGACTGGAGAGGGTGGGGGTCTGAGGTAACCGGGAGGTCTTGGAGGGGTTGGGGGTCTGAGGGGACCTGGAGTCCTGGATGCACTCTGCCTCAGCAGCGATCTCGTACTTGGACCTTTTCCCCGGTCTGGTCCTGATCAGCTCCAACAGGCCGTCCTCGTCCAGGATCTCGGTTCCCAGACTCTGCGCCTTCTCCATCTTGGACGGCCCGCCGTCTCTGCCCAGCACCAGGTGGGTGGTCCTCCGGCTGACCTTGCCCGTGACCTTGCCCCCGTGGCGCTCCACGAGGGCCTTGGCGTCCTCCCTCTCCATGGACTCCAGGACCCCTGTCAACACCAACACGCAGCCCTCCAGGCAGTTCTCTGCTCCCGTCGGTATGTCCCTGGAGCCCAGGGCGCGCGGTCCATCTCTGTTCAGGAAGTCTCTGTAGGCCCAAATGTTGCCTCTCTTTTTCACGCCGTCCTCAGGAATGGCGCTGGTGGGCCGTGGTTGTTTTCTGGGGGACACTTTGAATGCCGTTCCCCCTTCGGCAGGACGTCCTGTTTTGGCCGTGTATTCCTTAACTACACTTAAATCGGCGTCAGGCTCCGTTTTGGGAAAGATCTTGAGCTTCTTGGGGGAAATGGTTATCTCGCCTTCTTCCTCTTTCACCTCGTGTTTTATCTTCATTGGAGCCAGTTTGAGGGAGCTGGCGTTGTTAGGAGCACCGGTGGTCTTTTTAGGGCCCAGGCTGATAACCTCATGGGCGTTCCACTGCCTGCTTGTGCTGCTGCAGTCGCCGTCCCTGGACGGTGCCGTCGTCCCTCTCGGTTTCTCACCGGAGTCCTTGCGAGCCTTCTTGGCGTGCGCCGGCGCCTCAGGCTCGGAAGAAATCCTCCGGTGAGAAGAGAACCGTGCCGTCTTGTCCAACGCGACCAGTGTCCGGGCAAACTCCTCGTCCTCCTCGTCGCCCTGCTCCTTTCGCTCCTCCTCCACTTCCGCCTGCAGCTGTTGGCTGATGACGTCATCGCTTGTGCGATGCTGAGTCAGAGTCTTCCTCTTCAGCTTCTTCTGACCCAAGCGCTGCTGCTGCGTGCTGCTAAGGCCAAAGTGGTCCATCATTGAGGTGGAGGTTGGTCTGGTCTGTGAAGAGGGGCTCGACTTTGGACTTGCGGCTCTATGTGGACGTGATGCTGCCGCTGGGATCCACCGAGTGGAGGAGGGGGCTTCAGTGGGATAATTGGACTCCTCTTTGATCGCCAGGCGAGCCTTTTCCGTCTTCAGCGGTTTGGGAGGAAGGCCTTTCTCCTCCCAGGGCTTCAAGGTGGTGTTCTTCGGGGACCGGAGGTTGTCGCTGTCCGAGTCCGTTTCGGAGACGTACTGGACAGGATGCACTCTGGGACGAGGGCATTCCTCTCTGACCTTGGAGGGTTTCTGAGTCTGTCTCTGTGGTTCGCCGTCCTCCTCCGAGTCTGATTCCATGACGGCTCGGTTCTCGTGTTCCCACTCACCGTTCGTCCGGTTCTCTGCCGTACAACTCACAAAACTCCTAGTCACTTTCACTGGGCTCTCTTTCTTCTTGCTCTGTTCATCGTTACTGTACAACCTGCTGGTGTTCACAGTGATGAACAATGCTAATGATCTCTTTCTCTCTCTCCCTCTCTCTCTGATCGGGTTCTAGTCGTCACAACACAAACCGTTGCTTACCGACGTTGCGATGTCATATTACATAATTATGGGAGGTACTGTGGCCTCTCGGGCAATGAAATACTAATTGTACACATCATTTTTGGAGACGCAGTTGCGCGACATGAGACTAATTAATTAGATTGAGAGAATAGTTTTGAAACTACAGCTTATAGAACTGAAGTCAAGCTCTCTGAGACACTGCCCCAGGAGGACTAACAGCAAGAATAAACACGACTTATGCACAGCTTCGTGTGTAGGTGTGTTTGAGCACGGAATGTGATTTGATTGGCTGCTTCACACGAGTGTGTTTTTTGTATAAAAATTCAATCCATTATTATTAGGGGTCAAGCCCAAAGGGGAAAAAGACCCTTTATTGTTTTTTTACTGCGAAAAAAGTATTCCACCATTTTTTCGTTTTGGCAGTTCTGTGCTGTAGTTTTCCACGAAATTTGGCAATATAGTAGACGGTTGTGAGAAACAGACAAGAACGGAAGCTCACAGTCATTTGTCAAAGGACCTCTGATCTCCCAATGAATCGATTATATGATCTGCTCTATCCACTCTTGATGTCAAAAAGCGACGTCTAAGATTTTCGTACACATTGTGTAATGCGTAACACAAACATTGATGACCAAGGTGAGGGCGCCAATTCTGATTGGCCGGAATGAGATGATGTATGATGATAAGAGCGTCCCTCACTTCACACTGAAGGTGGTGAGCTGTGAGCTTGTACAGTAGATCTGTTAGTTTTGAATAGCCAACGTATAAATAGATAAAGTGGTTAAAAAATGATTCCTGGGGGTCCCCAGACCCCACTTTGAAACCCCTGCTCTCTACTGTACCTAAAGAAGAAGTTGATGTCTGGAACACCCTTGGTGTTCTCTGGGAACAGCTCTGTTTGGGCGTTCACTCCATCCAGGACGGTGTCCACTGTTGCGCCTGTTTAAGAGAACACAGATAGAGCTTATATATTTGGAAATCACTCAATTGCAGATTAGAAACTGCAGATAAAGAAAGATAAAACAGCCACACACTGGGTTATCACTCATCTCTGTCTTTCTCTGTTGACTTTAAGAATCCATATATACAGTGTAGCCTATATATAATTCTTCGTTGTGTCTGATAATGCTTAATATCAGTGGTGGAAAAGGGATTTTTTTTACTTAAAGGGGCATTCCACTCATTTTCAACATTTTACTATGTCATTAATATACCTTAGAGCTGTTGTGTGGGGGAAAAAAAAAAAGTCCCCCCATTCTATGTTTCTTAGAACTGGAGGTCTGAAAAAAATCATTAACATGGTGAAACACATCTTGATGATGTCATCAAGATGTGTTTCACCATGTTAATGATTCTTTTCATACTTTTCATACTAGGAAACACATAATGGGGGGACGTTTTTATTATTTCCACACAAAAGCTCTAAGGTATGTTAATGACATGGTACAATGTTGAAAATGAGTGGAATGCCCCTTTAAGTAAAATTATCTATACTGCAATGTAAAAATACTCTGTTACTAGTAAAAGTCCGGAATTCAAAATGTACTTGAGTAAAAGTTCAAAAGTATTGGCATCAAAATGAACTCAAAGTACCAAAAGTGAACATACTCATTGTGCAGAAGGTCTCATTTGAAGTTTTCAAATGTATAAAAATCTTTTGAAAAGAACAAATCTACATTAACAAGTTTGACGCACTGTGAGCTTGTAGATCGGCTTTTTAAAAAAAAATTGGCGCTTTTGTCCGCCGCGTTCACATCTTTTTGCTAAGCTACCGTACTATATAAGTAAATGTACTCAATCATTTTCTACCACTGGTTTAATATTGTGGATATTGTGGATTCCGTTTATCCGCAATGCAGAATGTGGGCAATACCAAGCCCTACCGAGAAAGGTGTCGGCCAGGCTGATGGACTGGGAAGAGAGGGCCGTCCTGAAGCCCCGCCCATCGGCCGGGATGATCGTTGATTGGCAGATGAAGCTGTCCACTGAGTTGCCGAGCCGGGCTGCTGAGTCGCTCTGGGTGTCCTTGTTGTTGGACAGATCGGTGACGTTATCCGTGCAGAGAGCAACCCTCTTGCCCTGTCGTAGACATGTACGTACAAATGATGCACGTGTACACACACACACAAACATGTTGTATACGCATATGCACGCGCACGGACACACGCACTCACACACAAATATTGGACAAGGCGGAGGAGAAGAACTCTATGTCATAAATAGTCCAACAAACGGCTTTGTTTAAAACTGGTGTTATAGTTACAGTACATGCAGAATTATATACCGGTGTGACAGTCAAGCACTGATTTAGAACGCTGATTGTGCGTGCGTGCGTGCGTGTGTGCGTGCGCGCGCGCGTGCGTGTGATGGTTTTGTCGACTAAAACCATGACGTAAAATGTTCGTCGACTACCTTTTTTCACTGATGAAAACTAAATAAAAACTAAGTTACGATGACTAAAACTAAAGCCCTAACCACACCAAAGGGTCAAGACGGTTTTAGCGTTGTCCCTGCGGTGTGATATGTCTTGTGTTTGGTTGCGCCCTGAAAATAGCAGATTTACAAGCGTTGTGAGCTTGTAGATCTAGATCGGCTATTTTAAAATATTTATATATTTCTAAAATTCTATTTTAAAAATATTTCAGATGACTAAAATATGGCTAAAACTAAATGAAGTTTTATTCAAGACTATGACTAAACCAAAATCAAAATGTGCTGTGTGTGTGTGTGTGTATGTGTGTGTGTGTGTGCGCACGTGCGTGCGTTTGTGTGTGTGTGCGTGCGTTTGTGTGTGTGTGTGTGCACCTCGTGTCCACACAGACTGACGTGGAACAGGTGCAGGTACTTGGTGCCCCTGGCGGTGAAGCTGGGCCCGTTGGTCAGCGAGGCCACGCCCTTCAGAGCGCTCAGGTCAAAGGTCAGCGTGCGGTTGTCCTCCGTCGTGTGGGAGAAGGAGCAGTCGCTGTAGCAACTGGAATGGTCCTGAAACGAGAGAGGGAACCGGTGCTGATTCCGCCGACTAAAACTGTGACGAAAAAATGTTTGTCGACTGCCTTTTCTTCACTGACGAAAACGAACAAAAAAACGAATGGGCTCTATGCACACAGAATAACTCTTCCTACTTCCGGGCCCCTTCCCTACTTCCTTCACAGGTGTTACCGATTATAAGGCTCTGTTCCATTTAGTGTACAGTGGATCTCAAACTTTTTAATTTCAAGGACCCTCATAACTCTGAGAGGGTCCATTTGGTTCCATTTGTACACTCTCATTGTTACACACCCATACGGGGCCATTTGGAACCCATTCAAGGACACTTTGAGACCCACTGGTGTAGCAGAGTGTAACAGTGAGCAAACATGCACAATAGCAGCAGCACCCTGACTCTGGTGGGCCAGAATGGAACAGAGCCTTCAATAGTATCAGCCGGTATAACACCTGTGAAGGAAGTAGAGGGAAGGGGCCCAAGTTCTTCCCAAAATGGCTGCTGTGCATATTAGAGCCCATGCATAGTCTCATAGACCATCCTTCACCTTGTTGCCCCGGCTGCCCGGCCCGCACGGCACGCACGCGTCCCGCCCGTAGGTGTGGCGCCCCGCCAGGCGG
>NC_136804.1:25672806-25675306 GCF_951216825.1 Electrona antarctica | reverse complement strand
GAAGCAGGTGGAGTCGTTGGCGTTGTAGTAGCCGGGGTTGCACGGCGGGCAAGGCTCTCTCTTCCCAGTAGAGGGCAGCGTCACCGCTCCAGTTACATTCTCCACGCAGATCTTCGGCTCAATCCACCTGTGTAATACCTGCGTCTGTAACCATGACAACAACAACAACAGCGGTCATGTCACTGCTTCACCGCACTGTTTTTTGCATTACAGATGTGTGTGCGTGTGTGTGTGCGTGCGTGCATGCTGATGTGGCTAATTTGTACACTATAACGGTCAATGAATAAGTATTGCCAAAAACTGTCTCAAGTGATTTAAAGTGACATGTATTACACGTATACGTGGATGTTAGTTGACAGATGTGCTCATGGCAGGATCTTCAAGCAACAACAATATGAAAAGGCTAATACCCAAGTATTAAAGGAGAAAGAGAGAGAGAGACAGAGAGAGACAGGAAGGGCGGGAGGGAGAGAGAGGGGGAGAGAGGTACTGAGCAAAGGGAGAACAGACAGACAACGGTGAGAGAGTTGAGTGGGAGTCAGCGAGAATGCATCGTTATCTGTATATTGGACCCTGACTTCTCGGTTTCCCAGAAGAGAACCAAGAGAAATAATGATACAATGAACAACAGTATCGTTATATGAAAAGAATAGTAAATCTAGTGAATATAATTGGTTACTAAATGTCAACTTAACTTCAGTGAGTGCTATATAGCAAACACAGTAGTAAGATGGAAATTCTCCGCCAGTGCGTGGGTGCATGCGTGCGTGCGTGTGTGTGTGCGTGTTGACTGACTTTTCCTTCACTGTCACAGGCCGTGTGAATCTGAAAGTAGTCCTTGTCGGAGCACGGGGGTTTGGCCTTGCATTCAGCCCAGCCGTCATCTAAACAGAACCAGAAGAAGGGAATTTGAATCCTGAGAACGTTACACCCATGTGATGATGATGATGCGTGTTTCCTATTCAAGTGATTAGATGGGGAAGGCACACAATATAGAATGGCACGGTAAATATTTTAATTCCCCTTTTTTTTATTGTTTCCCTGTTTTATCAGATAAAACAGTTGAGATCTAGACTCACATCAGTACTTTTACTTTACGTGACTTTACTAAATATACTGACAATTTCATCAACAAATAAAAAATAGACTAAAATGTTAGGAAGGGACTAGTGGACAAGAGATCCACTATAAGTCATTTTACAATTAGTTGCATGCTGAAAATAGCCGATCTACAAGCCCACAACGCGTCGCGCTGCGACGCGTTGTGGGCTTGTAGATCGGCTATTTTCAGCAACTGAAAAAAAATGTCGACGGCATCAAGGTCAAAAAATACATTTTGTTCGACTAAATCAACTGTAGATTTAGTTGACTAAAATCTTATGATATTTAGTTGACTAAAACTAGACTAAGACTAAAACATTCCAGGTGACTAAAATGTGACTAAAACTAAATGAAGCTTTATTCCAAAGACTATGACTAAAACTAAAATAGAAAATTGCTGCCAAAAACAACACTGGCGTTCAGTGACATACTGAATACCGTTGCTGTCGGACAGAATACCTCTCATTTCCATATTTTCGTCCTAATGCTACTTGATAGTACAGAGTCACACAAAAGTATCAAAAGTCGATACGCTGCACGAAGCGAGCCTGCAAGAATTTTAATCGTGAAAAGTAACCGTTTTGGACCTATGAGGTTTCCACCCGACAGAGACGACACTAGCTGTGTGCCAATGCAGGGGCCGCTCACTTTGAAGGTGACATTTGAAGGGCTCTGACATTTGAAGGGATCTGAATGTCACACGCCACGCAGGAGGACTTCATAAATCTACATGTTTATGAATATTTATTATGCATTGTGCTTGATTCGTGCTCTTTATTATTCGTTGTATTCATTCCATTAATTCTATTCTGGTCATTTACATGTCAGAAATAAAGATCTGAGGACTAGATCCAGTTTGTGTGTGATGTTCTAGGCTCATTATAGTTGTTTTGATGTGTGAATGTCAAAGTGTGTTTTGATGTGAATTGGTCTGCGCAGCACCATTAAGATGAAAGAAATGATTATAATAACTGACAGTTAAACTAAAATGCTCTATCACCACCAGACTGACTGCCTAATGTTATGGTATAATATATTTATTCTGTTCATTTATCATTGTTATTCTAGATAATTGATACGTGACTCAATAAACAGGTAGTGCTTTATAGTTATGATAAAAGATGATTTCATAGCTTTCACAAATCCAGAGCTGAGATAAGTGTGAACATAATCTCCTCCACAAAGCCATCCTGCTTCATCATTTCTTTCAATCATCCTTTGCAATGCTTTATATTATTAAAAGCAAACTTTGAGGATGCATCCAAAGCAGCATTCTACGTTAATGTATTTAATGTGGCCTAGGCTATAATACAGGTATTGCACGTGAAACTGTTGCACTTAATGTAAAATAAATAGGTAGTATGAAATAGGATTTTCAAATTGTCACAGACATTGTCAC
>NC_136804.1:25597806-25667806 GCF_951216825.1 Electrona antarctica | reverse complement strand
CAATACACTCCCAGGGTTGACAGGATCAGTCAGGATTTAACTCATTTCAGAATATAGCTAGGCACATTATTCATTAATAAGAATTTCCCACCATGATTACACTAAACAATGAGCTTGTTTTCTTTCCTGGTTGAGTATCTGGTGGGATAGAATAATAGCTAGTCCTGTGTGGAGTGTGGACGGCATAAGAGAGGAACATGATGTTTCACTGTTTCTTAGCTGCCTATTTGTGTTTTCTCTTCACTTATAGCAGCGGTAACAATATCCCTTTATGCTCGACAGGAGGCGCTGCACCTGCACAGCAGCAGCAGAGCTGCTCGATGCCCAGCGTCACCATCACATTCACCACCACCATCATATTATTAAGCCAATACAATGTTGTGTGTCAAAATGATTCGTTTTAAGCAGGACAGAAAGAAAAACGATATTAAAGTGGGTAAATCATTCATTCACAGACCTACAGCCTATAGCTAGCCGCTATAATGAAATGTCATCACACTTGTGGCGTTCCTATAGAATTTGGCCATCATCTTGTGTGGTGCCAAACTGCCAGTGGTGGTGCGTGGTGGCTATATTTAACGGTGATTTGGCATTATTCTCACTTTGATAACAGAAATACAATAATATTGTGCCTGACTCTTAATAATAAACAGTAGCCTACAGCTTTCCTTGGGCTTAATATAGGCTAGCATGTCTCGCGAATGTCTGTCTCCCGTGTCGCGCTGCGCGCACTCACCTCGTTGCACGGCCGCGGCAGGTCTCTTGTTTTCGCTGAGAACAGAGAACAGTGAACGCAGAGGATGAAGAAGCAGCAGAATTGGAAACAACAATGGACAGAGCAGCAGAACCCGAGCAGCTGGTGCAGCATCCTCCTCCTCGCCCTGTTGTCATGTACAAAGAAACAACCTAGTCTCAACGTTGAAAATCATGAATGAAAAGCCTTGCAGACAGTGCATTTGGTTATCTCTGTCCCCCTGTCTGTCATGGATGCGCGCGCTACCTCTCCCACACGCACGCACACACACACACGCGCGCGCACGCACACACAAACACACACACACACACACACACACACACACACACACACCACAAGCGCTCACGATGCACGCAACTGACGTCATAAAGGTACGCCTACACAGTAAAATCACATGATAAGTGTCCTAATTGGTTCCATTTGGTTCCATTTTCCGACATCATGCACTCTCGGAGTGATCTGCGCGTTAGTTATAGAGTCGATTCTGTTCCAATCAATCATTTCGCTCAAGGACCCCTGGGGATCCCCGGACCCCTGAGGATCCGCAGACCTTCATTGATTGACTGATTTATTGATTGATTGATTGATTGATTGAATAGGCCTACTTTATTAGACAGAATGTAAACAGGACGAGGTACAGCCAGACACGCGAGCTAAAAGGTTTAACAGTCCTGGGGACTTGTTTCCATTGTGGTCTTATGTAGGTTTAGACTAGACTCGAGTAGTGGTTTTCAAGCAGTGGTCCGGACCGTCCGGGGACCACCAGTGGTTTTCGAGGGGATTCCAGGTGGTTCCCAGCTAAATGATGGAGAGTTGGTAAGTTAACCAAATGGACCCTTATAGATCTTTAACTCTTGAGAGTAAAATGGACCCGGGTTTCATTTTACGCTCTCAAGAGTTAAATTATTGTTAAACATCTGCATTACTAAATCCTCAAGAAGCCTACACAATTGTGTAAAATGCCTAAAATAGGCCTAATTGTTATCTTGATAAACATTTGCCTGTTATCTCTCCTATGGTACCGTACCAGCATTAATTGATTGATTGATTGATTGATAGAAGTATTTATTAACAGTTTGGAGAATTACAGTAGGCCTACATTTCAAGCACAACTCAATACAAAACTGTTAACTGATGTGGACGACACAAAGCATTACACTTGTTTATAATATAGGGTCCACCATTTTCAATTCATCATATAGGCCTACAATACAATACAATATACAGCATATAGGCCTATACTGTATACGTCATATACAATACAGCATGGAATTGTGGACAAAATCTTATCCAACGATAACAAAATATTCTTTAGTTTTGGGTCTGATAGGCTAATTTGTCATGGTGATCCGTGGCTCAAATGCTGAATAAATAATGGGCCTTTCGAAGGCTTCAATATTCATATCTGTTATAATCTGTAGGCCTTAGCTATACTCCATCTCCACTCCGTCTGCCTTCTGGTTCTGGGTCCCCACTTTCCACTCCAATAAACTCATCTTACTTCATCATATTTACCAATGCCTAATTTGCACATTTAGATATACTATACAATTTCAGAAAACTTGTAATACAATAAATCATTGTCTTCATGTAACTAATTAACTGGAGAAGTTTCATGGTTATGCTATTTCTTAACATTTTCATCCTATTCACCTATCAGGAGGTGGAAATTACAAAATGTGTGATAAATATGAAAAAGCTAGGCTATATATATATATGTGTATGTAGGCCTATATGTTTTTGCCCACTCATTTTGATAATTAAATCTGGCTCATGGACATATGCGGCTGCCCATATGCTAAAGCTTGTTTAGTTTGTTTCATGCCCTGCCCGCTTCTGATCTATACCTACCGCGAGATGGCGCCAACATGAAAACACTCCACTTAAACCACACCACCACAGTATAAAACAGCGGAAGTTACGTCACATATGAGAGAATCAAAACAGTTGAAATCTGACAGCTCCTTCGTGCTTGTACTACTACTCCTAAATTACTTTCAAACGTCCAAACAACGCACATAATGGCACGGAACGGCAGCGGCCAGTGTCGGCAGTAATCGACACCACTCACCCGACATCTTTAGCTGATGTAATGACCTTGTGTTGAACGACTGGAGAGATGTTAATCGGAGTTAAGTGGTTTATTTGGTCAGCTTAGCATAGCAGCTGCGGCTCTTCAGTCAGTCAGTGGCTAGCTGGTCCCATTTTTTACAGTCTATGGTCCCATGTCAGTCCTCTATGGGCTGAACTAACATCACCATATATAGGCCGGGTGGGTGGCTGGTGCCTCTGTCTGTCTGGACCCAACCTCCGTTAAAATGTAAACTGATGATTCCAGATTGCTTGCGGAGTGGTTGGAAAGCAAGACAAGTGAAATCGTGTAAAGCTATATATTTGATAGATTTCTTTATTTTTTTGTGTCATGCTTCCCAGGAAGCCCCAGCCACCCCATAATATGGACTTTAATAGAGGACACTTTTACTTTCATTTTACATAGACAATTATACGTTATAGCTAATTAGCTATATAAATTCACAACCTGAAAGCAACCGTCGTTGGCCTGCAGTAAACATGTCATCCGACCAAACGATTGCAATCGTGATGGACGACAAAACCTACGAGGTGAACAAAAGGAAGCTGATCGAGAAGAGCGACTACTTCCGCGCCCTGTACAGCTCCGGGATGAGGGAGTCCACAGAGGACTCTGTGCAGCTGCAGGGACTCAGCGTCCCAGGGCTGGAGCTGGTTCTGGAGTTCATAAACACGTCTAAAGTGCAGGTTTTATGTCTATAAGTTTATTCAGCATGATCATCACAGATGTTTAAAAAGACAAGTGCCACCGCAGAGGCGCCGATCTATGGTCACGGGCGGCCACGGGTGCTGAACCTGAGCGTAAACGCACCACTTCACACCTCAGATGTGAAGTGCGTATGTGTGAGACTGGTTTAACATGAATGGACTAGTCTGCATCGTCAAGGGTGCTTTGAATTTACCAAGGGTGCTTTGGCACCAGGCGACAGGTGCGTAGGAGAAGGACAGCCAAGTGCCCGACGAAGGGAAGAAAGAAAAACTCCCGCACACTGTCTTCAAAATGCAATTGAAAAGTTTATTAAGTGAACAGCAACGATTCGGTCTATTCGACCTTCCATCAGGCTATCTTTACATAAACCCTACAGCTGATCACAATATAAAACTTCAAATCTAAAATGCAATCGCCCATCTAAAAAAATCCAATATTAACCTAAAAATCCTCGTATGGTATTTTCAGGTCGTCGACGAGACGCTCGAGGACCTGATCGAGACGGCCTCGTTCCTGCAAGTCACCTCCATGCTCAAGCTGCTCAACTCGGAGATCCGCCCGGAGAACTGCGTGGAGCTCCACGGCCTCGCCGAGCTGTACGGGACGCACGAGCTGCGTGGCGCCTGCCTCAAGTACATGAGCTGCTACTACCACCCAATGCTGAGGCGGCCCGAGTTCCACGGCCTGCCCGTCGCCCTGCGAGAGCAGGTGCGCGACATGCGCATGAAGGGCACGGCCACCCTGGTGGCTGTCGGAGACTTCACGTGTCTTTCGCTGGAGGTGCCCGACCAGGACGAGCCCTGGTCCATGCTGAGGTACTAACTAGGCAGTGGTGGAAAGTACATTTACTTTACTAGTACAACCCATTGAGACCTGAGACCAGATTCTACAAAGGTATTGTGAATCATGACGGTTTTCTGAAAATAAATCTTTCTATATTAGGGGCTCTCAAACTATTTCATATCAAGGAGGTTCCAAAAGCGTTGCGTTCGGAACTCGCCTGCAGCATCGCAGGCGTGCATTAATGACGTTAAACCACCCCCTCTCGTGTAATATTGCTTAAGTAAAACGTGCTTCTTCCATCACTGTGCTGAGGTATGGAGAGATGGAGCAGCGCTGGAAGCCTCTGGCCAACAACCTGCCACCGGACATGATCAACGTGCGCGGATACGGCTCGGCTGTCCTGGACAACTACCTGTTCATCGTTGGTGGCTACCGGATGACGAGCCAGGAGATCTCCGCCGCACACTGCTACAATCCCTGCAGGAACGAATGGAACCACATTGCTCCCCTCAACCAGAAGAGGTCAGACTTGTTGACCCGTACATACGGGTATATCCCTGCACGAGATAATGCACGTCACGGAGACTATAATAGTATTCAAGGGCAGTGTTGCCAGATGAGAAATGTTGAATTATCATGCCAGATAGAGGCTTAAAACTATCGTATTTTTGTTTTGTTTTTTTGCAACCCATTTTGTTTACCCAGTGTCAATTATCTAATGTAATGTAATCCTGGGCGCTACACTATCTATACAAACTATTGTATTTCGTATTTGAAAGAAAATTATCATACACACACAGCCAAAAAAAGAGAAATTACATGTGGAAACATGTAATTTTTCCAAAAATTACAAAAAATGCATCACATAATTATGCTGCGTGGAAGCAGGCAACTGCCTGGACCTTATACACAAATAAAAGCCTGAAACCGAAATGGGAAGACGGATCTAGGGTCAGATTTTCTGATTTACTGACTTATTTTGAAAGGCCAAACCGGATCCTGAATCAGCAGCCAGGGAATTTAGTAAATTCACACGCTTTTTGGTGATATTATCGTACATTTGGGGATTACTGTACATCATAGAGAGGGTAGAATTATCATACAATACGATAATTATTATCATACATCTGGCAACACTGTTGGTTCGTCACTGTCACATTGTGTCAGCCTAATTTGCTTGCGGTATTTACTCCCACTAGGTCCAACTTCAAGCTGCTTGCAGTGCGAGGGAAGCTGTACGCCGTGGGAGGGCAGTGTCTGGGCACCGTGGAGTGTTACAGCCCGGAACAGGACTGGTGGAACCCCGTCTCCGCCATGCCGGACCCCCTGGCAGAGTTCTCTGCCTGCGAGTGCCAGGGCATGATTTATGTCATGGGTGGATATACCGCAAGAGGTTTGTATAATGTAAATGTTTCATTTAGCATGTCGGTCTATTGTCAAAGTAACCATTATATTAAAAACATAATTACCGTTCTCTTTTGGGACACAGTGTGGTTATCATATGACCCTAGGATTTCAGGATTACCTATTTCCTTTTCTTCGTCATGTCACAAACATTCATTAGGCCATGGACCTGCATTTCATGTAGTGAAATGAGATCATTCTTGATTCAAATTATAATAATCAAAATAATAGTTTACACAGATGAATGCCGAGATTCTCCAGTCCTTGCACAGGTCACAGTATTTATAAGTGCCATTCTGTGTAGTGTTGATTTCGTTGACTAAAACTATGATGACATTTTTTTGTCGACTACCTTTTTTCAATGAGGAAAACGAAATAAAAACTCTGCTACGATGACTAAAACTAAGACTAAATCCACTGCCGATAGATTTAGGTTGAGGTGCTGGAGTCACAAAAGCATAGAAATAAAAAAATAAAGGGAGGCTGCACAAACTAAAATCTGTGCACAATCGAGTATTTTTTAATTATTGCAAGCTTTCGGTCTATTGACCTTCTACAGGCATCATTCAAAAGACTATGGCTAAAACTGAATAAACAATTCCAGTCAAAATCAACACTGAGTCTGTCTGTGTCTCCTCCTCTGTGGTCTCCACCCACAGACAGGAACACGAGCGTCCTGCGGTACTGCCCCACGTCGGACGCCTGGACGGTCTTCCGCTCGTGCTCGGCGCACGTGCGCAAGCAGCAGATGCTCTCGGTGGAAGACACCATCTACCTGGTGGGCGGCTACACCCACGAGCTGCACGGGATCGGGTCGGGCCGCCGGCCCAGCCAGACGGAGGACATGCTGACGGTGCAGTCTTACGCCGTGGCGACGGGCGAGTGGCTCCAGCTGAAGGAGAACACGTCCAAGTCGGGCCTCAACCTGACGTGCACGTTGCACAACGACGGCATCTACATCATGAGCCGCGACGTGGCGCTGCCCACCAGCCTGGAGCACCGCGTCTTCCTCAAGTACAACATCTTCTCGGACGCCTGGGAGGCGTTCCGCCGCTTCCCGGCGCTGGGCCACAACATGCTCCTCTGCTCCCTGTACCTCCCCAATATTCTATGACTGACTGGAGGGGCCAGGGGGGGGATGAGAAACGAGAGTTGATTGAACGATAGAACCTATGGTAAATGGTGCATTTATCTAAGGCGCTTTACAATGATTGAAGAAACCATGCACTCCCTGTCATTTGGCAGATAACCAGTTCCCCCTAACCGCAATCGATGATCTGACAATGGAAGAGGCTAGATTGCCTGTGGCGATTGCCTCAGGCGAGTGGCGCTTGGGGCCACCTGCGGCACCTGCTAACCCTGAGCCCAATTTCTCCTTGTTGCCATTACCAGGAGAAACAATAATGGTTGCGGAGGATGATTGGTTGGAGGACGAAGAGGTGGTTAGAGGTCTACAACAGTGGCTACTGTGGAGACCACAAGTTGTGGAGGAGGAGGAAGGCGACAGTGCATGAGTATGTGTGTGTTTAGTCTAACATCACCTGAGGCAGGGAGTTCCAGAGCAAAGGTGCCAGAGCCGCAATGGCCCGGTCACCCCGAGTGACCAGACGAGTTGCAGGAGGAACTAGGAGGGCCCTATCCATCCGAGGATCTGAGGCAGCGCACAGGATTATGGGGTTCCAGCAAGTCTGTTATATAGATGGGAGCTAGACCATGTAGAGCTTTAAAAGTAATCAATAAGATCTTAAAATCAATTCTGTAGCTCACAGGGAGCCAATGAAGAGTAGCTAGAATAGGTGTGATATGCTCAACATGGGCTGCACTGAATACAAGGCACACACCATAATAACCTTCCAGAAAAGGAGACAACTGAAGGACTTGTGCCTTGGCCAGTGAGGTCTACTGTTCTATTGGACAGTAGTTTTACAATACGTGGAATTATTTCTGTGCATTCCCGTTATCCTCTGAAGACCTTCAAGTTCAAGTCCTTTATACAGCAGATCTCCTCGCTCAACCTCAAACACTGGAACGCAGTCAGCGTAATATCTGGTATGCACGCAAACGACATGAGCTGGTGACGGAATTGACGTCATTATGACTAGAGGACCTGTCACTATGCAGATGTGGCAAGTATAATTTGGCCTTTAGGGAGTTGGCAGAGCAAACAGAGCGTGAAAGAACAGCCAACGTGTGGTTCATTCTTGCAAATAATAATACCTGGTTGCCAGGCTGAAGGACCTTGCGACCTCCGTGCCTAGAGAAACACAATATGCAGTGAAACTAGTTACCAGGCATATACTGCTATACACGCAATCAAAACGCTACCAAGAAAGAGAAAACATCAAATCACCCGTTGGAAAGCAAAGACAAGTCATAGCGTTCTATCAGCATGCTCTCCAAATCTAACACAGTAGGTCACAATACATTCCTGATGTTTACACTGCAAACATGGGGATCTACATTGTTTATCAGTAATTCACTACAAACCTTAAAAGCTACTACAAATATCTGAGAAAATCAACAGATTTCATGTCTATATATAACTGACCATATTCTCACAGAGGCCATTGATGTCATACACAAGTATGACATAAGAGCAAAATGGCCACCGTGTGAAAGTAGACAACGGCAGATCTAGATGAAAACATGGCTTTGGTTGTACAATGCCAGGTTACGAGAGTCGAGATGTGAAATTAATCAGATTAATATGGTTTATGTACTCTAAGCCAAGCTAAAGCACAGTTCCACGAAATGGATGATGTACATGTGCCTTCTCCAGCCCAGTGTTGGGGATTTTATACAAAATTCAAGTTATAAAAATTGAAGAAAAAGGCAAGACTGTACTTACTAAATAGCCAGCACCTGACCAAAGCTGCTGTGTCCTAAATGTGGGTTTTCACTTTTCACTACTGAATTAGAATTTTCCAGGTGTACAAACAAGTTGGGTTTGAGATAAATCCCGTAAAGACAGCATTTACTAATGCAATTCCCTGTACTGATGAGATGCATACCGTTACATTTGTTTGTTAAGATTTCAGTTTGTCTGCGAGTCTGCGTTATTTGCTTGTTCTGATACGCCTTGGAAATATGATGACAATAAAGACATCTTTCAGGGAGCCTCTCTTTTCAGTCTAGTTTATATTGGCAATAATTGAAAAAATAATTGAAAAATTATCCTGGCAACCAACCTTCCCCCTGTGATCCATTTCCTGACAAATTAATGGGGTTGTGATATTAAATTACATTTCAATGTCATAGATTGTGACAGTGAAATGTTGAACAGAACAATGAGTTTCAGGATCATGGCAATCAGAATTGTATGCTCCGTCAAATTGCAGCTCTATGGCCGACACGTTATCCAACACTGCTGCTGAAAGGAGCACCGATTTGAATAGATCCAAATTCAGATGGGACTACCGAACACCTATTTAGAATGTCCCTGTAAAAACATGGTTCTTTTATGTAGAATCTAACCAAAACATGAACTTAGAACGTGACTTAAACTGCACAGATTTGCACATTTTTGTTTGAAAATGTAATGAAGATATAACCATAAGGGGGCGGTACATGATTATAAAAGTGAAACATTTTCCACTTCACCTTCTGGAAAGGTGCTAGGTATATAATATATCAAAAACATCAGCGTTCCAAAAAATGTTCCAAATGTTTGCTGTAAATGGGTTAGGGTTTAATTCATGGGGGCCCCAGAGGATAGGCAGACAGGCCGAACACCTATTTAGAATGTCCCTGTGAAAACATGGTTCTTTTATGTAGAATCTAACCAAAACATGAACTTAGAACGTGACTTAAATGAACTGACTGCACAGATTTGCACATTTTTGTTTGAAAATGTAATGAAGATGTAACCTGAAGGGGGCAGTACATGCTTATAAAAGTGAAACATTTTCCACTTCACCTTCTGGAAAGGTGCTAGGTATATAATATATCAAAAACATCAGCGTTCCAAATGTTGTTTGCTTTAATGTTGTTTGTTTGCTGTAAATGGGTTAGGGTTTAATTCATGGGGGCCCCAGAGGATAGGCAGACAGGCAGTTGATGAATGCTTGCCATAATTAGCTCAGATTGACTATTTGGACCGGTTCAGTTCTTTTAGGTTCTTAGTCCATGAGCCAGACAGAGCTCCAAAATGGGAACGTTAATTATGAATTGAGTGGGCAAAACCATACCTATATTAAATGGTTAAATATGCAAATGAGGCATTATATAGGAAAATATGCAAAAAATTGAAAATATGAAAAAGCTACTACTGTGAAAGGGTTATCATATATTCATTAACTTATATTGATCATATAAAGTGTATATAGGTATAGTTTTGCCCACTCAATTCATAATTAATGTTCCAATTTTGGAGCTCTGGCTCATGAACTAAGAACCAAAAAGAACTGAACCGTTTCCCATTGGGAACCAACCGGTGGAAAAGGGGTCTACTGTATGTGTGCAGTGCAACCTTCACACACCATCCACTGAAATACCCAAGGGACCAACAGACAGAGTAAATAGTATTGACTTAAGGATAAGGATATAGAGTGACAGTCAGCTCCTGTTGCTGAGCCCCATTTAATAACCATAATTATTTAGGTGAGAATTTGCCACATGTCTGACTGACTGCTTAGTGCTTTGCAATCTTTAACAACTTAAGCCTTATTTTATACGTCGTCCTATGATGGTGTGCACATTGCGAAAATAGCCATTCTACGAGCTCACAACTCACAAGCTTGTATATTATTTTTTGGACATTATTTCTTATTCCTGTAATGCTATGCCCAACGCTAAAGAGACCCTGGACCACCAGTGGTCCTTCAGGGGGTTCCAGGTGGTCCCCATAGCTAAATGATGGAGAGTAACCAAATGGACCCGTAGTAGATATTTAATAACGAGAGCGTAAAATGAAACCAAATGGACCCTTATTAGATATTTAATAACGAGAGCGCAAAATTAGGTGTCATTTTATGCTCTCAAGAGTTAAATTATTGGTCGCATCTGCATTACTTAATTTACAAGAAGTAAGCAAAGGGTTGGAAACTACTGCTCTAAATACATTATGAAACCGCCTCAATAACCTGTTTAAGCAGTGGTGTGTTTCTACATGTCCTCCTTGCAGTGGTGTAAAAAGTACTCACATTTTAAAGTAAAAGTATCAATACTGCAATGTAGAACTACTCTGTTACGGAATTCAAAATGTACTTGAAAAGTACAAAAGTATTGCCGGTATCAAAATGTACAAAGTACCAAAACTAAAAGTAGGCTACTCATTATGCAGGGGCTCATTTAATTTTTTTCAAATGTCTAAACATTTGAAAATAGCAGATCTACAAGCTCACAATGCATCGCATCACGAGATTCGGGAGTCGGGACACATTGTGAGCTTGTAGATCGGCTATATTCAAATGGCCAAAAAAACATATAGGCCTATAAGGCTGAAGTGGTATGTGTATGTAGGCTTTGTTTTGCAATAATAATACAAATCTACAAAGTAACTAGTAACTAAACTTAGTAGAGTAGAAGTAAAAGTACTGACATTGAATACTCCAGTACAGTAAAAAAAATACCTCAAAATGAAGTACAATACTTAAGGACCACTTTTCAACTTATCTTCATGTCCTCACTAATGGAGGGCAGTTCAGAAACCCATCGATCGAAAATCATCGCTAGGCAGATTTTTTTAAACAAGATTTAAAAATAATAATAATATTTCGATTTGTATTATGGCAAGAACGATGGCTTCCATTATCGCATTGCAACTTTCCAGGAATAGAAAGGATTCCCCATGGATGATGTCACTGGTGGACGGGTTTCTGAACTGCCCACAGCCCTCCTATGAGACACAGACTGAGTAGGAAAAAAATGGTGGCATTTTATCATGAACATTAGTGAGGACCAATTAATAAGTATGCTCACCACTGCATCCTTGACGCACAGAAACAACGACAGGAGTCAGTGTTGAATCAGCATAGAGAGAATGTCATGTCTGTTTGGGGTACAAATGGTTAATCTAGGCTGGCAGCCTGTCACTAATTCCTGTGCTTTTGTGTTCCCTCTCTCTGTGGAGCATTCACCAGACAAATGTGGGTGATAATCTGCTGCATTATGAGGTCTGTGTGTGTGTGTGTGTGTGTGTGTGTGTGCGTGCGTGCGCATGTGCATATGCAAATGCAACTGAAATATATTTTGACAATGTATTTTATAAATTTGGACTCAAATAAAGAAGTTGAAATGTGTGTGTGTGTGTGTGTGTGTGTGTGTGTGTGTGTGTGTGTGTGTGTGTGTGTGTGCGCGTGTATGCGTGCGTGCGTTGATTGTGTGATGGAAAGAATGCTCAAGGGAAGGGGAGGGTGTATCTCCTCCTGAAACCAATGATGCGATAGAGAGAGAGAGAGAGAGCGAGAGAGAGAGCGAGAGAGATCCAAGGGCAGTCTACACTAAGGGGAGAGGAGAAGCACACGTGCGCACACACGCACATGCACTCACACACGCCATCATCACAAGCCCCAGTCAGTCAGTGCTCAGAGCCCTGGCTGAACATCACATTCTGTCTACACATGACAAGAGCAACATCATCACTGAACAAAACGATGACTGGACAATAGCTCCTGCAATCTAGCACGTATAAATGCATGGCCAAGGACTATAGCGGAGCAGAACAAGCTTCAAGGACAGGACAGTAAACAACAAGGTGTAAGAGAGGACTGTTATTGTGTTACTGGAGACCTACGTATACGGTATACGAGACGACCTGTTGTTGTACTTCGACCCTGTGCTCTCATCACCTGCGCTTTTTGGGGGGGCTTCTCCTTCTCGGCTGCACACAGTCAGCAGCCCAGTCTGGCTCTGTCTGTCTTCTCCCCAGGATCAAGATCACGCGCTCTGCTCTGTCCTGTTTCGGCTGCAGCACAGCAGCCGTGCCGTTTGGTCTGCCACAGGACTGACTGGCGGTGCTGCTCTCGCCTCGGCTTCCTCTGTGTGCGCGAGAAGCGCTGTGTGAAGACAGACTCAAGACGACCATGAGTGAATCTAAGAAAGGTGAGCTGGCCATCCGCGACAAAGCCCTGCAGCATCAGCAGCGGCGCCTGAAGCAGGCCACGCAGTTCACACACAAGGACTCGGCTGACCTCCTGCCCCTGGACGGGCTCAAGAGAATGGGCACCTCCAAAGACCTGGTGAGTGACACAATCAGATCAGTGGTGGAAAGTAACTTGTACATGTACTTAATGACTGTACTTAAATATGACTTAATCCATTGAGACCTGGAACGCATCCATGTCACGTTAGCGTTTAACCACATTAACCATTAACCCATTTTGGGGCGGGAACCCATTTTGGTGTTTTAAACATTGTTATAATTTAGCTATTGAAAAATAGCAGATCTACAAGCTCGTAGCGCGCCACCGAGTGGCGCGCTATGAACTTGTAGGTCTGCTATTTTTGAAAAATCGTTAAAATGTGCCTCAAATCTTTCCGAAAATTGTCATGATTTAGAAAACTTATTTTTTTTTATTTCGACGTCAGGCCTGAATGGGTTAAGTACAATTTTGAGGTATTTGTACTTTACTCGAGTATATCACATTTCTTTGGAGGCCTACGTTTACTTCTACTCCACTATACATTTCAGAGGCAAATATTGTACTTTTACGCCACTACAATTATTTGACAACTTTAATTATACAATTTGCATGATTATTACAAAACATACAGTAACTACTTTAGCCCTACATACATTTCGGCCAAAATAGAAGATCTACAAGCTCACAATGCGTTGCAATCCGACGCATTGTGAGCTTGTAGATCTGCTATTTTCAAAGGATTTGTATACATTTGAAAACTTATGAAATGGGACATTCTGCACAATGAGTACTTTTACTTTTGGTACTTTAAATATTTTTTTATACCAATAATTTTGTACTTTTACTCAAGTACATTTTGAATTCTGAACTAGTATTTCTACATTGTACTATAGTAGGCCTATTGATACTTTTACTTAAGTAGAGAATGTGAGTACTTTTTTCCACCACTGCTTGCTACAGTGTTTTGACAGGCTGGTGTTCACTTTGAATTCTCTTCCAATGACCTCCCTGGCAGATAAAGATCATGAAATGAGCTTATTTGGACATTTGACTCATGAGATTGTTGTCTGTACACTGCCAGCTGGTTGGGTGCATCTGTGGGGTTCGTTTTGTGTGCTGGTGTTGAGTGTGATTGATTGATTGAATACTGTATTAACTTTATTCTTCATCTCATTGTACTTATACTCTGTGCAGTGACAATACATTTAATCTAATCTAATCTAATTTTGCGCAAAAAAGCACAGGAAAGTACAGTTCAATACAAGGTCTGCTAAGAGGATTAAAAACGCATGAAAGCCTATGGCTTGTTTCATACTCAATTCATCTAAAACAAAAATAATGCATGAATGCCTTGCAGTGGTATCAGTTCTCTAAAGCAGTGGTTCTCAAAGTGGGGTTGGGGGACCCCCAGGGGCCATTGAGGGAGTCCCATGGGCCCCCCAGAAAAAATAGGAGCAGTTTAATTTCACTATTATTTCATTGGCTAGAAGTTAGCCCAATCAGATAATGCAGTGGTTCTCAACCAGTGGTCCTTGAGGGAGTTCCAGGTGGTCCCCAGCTAAATGATGGATGAGTTTGTAACCAAATGGACACTTATTAGTTCTTTAACTTTTGAGAGTGTAAAATGTTTCATTTTACGCTCTCAAGAGTTAAATCATCAATTAGAGAACATAATTGCGGACAAAATCCTATCCAACGATAACAACATTCTTTAGTTTTGGGTCATTAAGTCTAAATCTCATCAAATGGTTGAATCATCCATGGCTGAAATGCTGAATAAATAATTGGCCTTGATATTAAAAAGGTTGAAAACCACTGAGATAATGTATTACATCTCAGATCATATACTGTAGGTTATCTCGGATATCTCCTCGCCTAGATAGACAGTTGTAGAATTCTGTAATAAATGTAATCTAATATAAACAGAGATCAATATCCCTGGCACAGGATATTTTCAAACCGTCTAATATGTATAAATTATGGGGTCCTTGACATGAAAATGTAATTCTGTGTAAAAGCCACGTGCATTAGAAGTAGTTACAAAGATGGAAACGGTAAGTGATGAAGAGGATAATTGTCTTTAATTACATCATGGCCACATAATCTCTGACAGACATCCTTGTACTGCCAACACAGGAAGGTTTTATCTGTCATTGATCAGTTGATACATAAGAAGCCATTGGAATCGGTGGTAACAAGAGAATAATCGTAGGGTTTTCTGTTACCCCCAATGTAGTCTTGTGTAGCCAGACAACTATTCCACAATCTCCGAATGCTATATAGAGTCTGGAACAGTGGAACTACACCTCCCGAAATCAGAGTAAGGAAGCTGGCATTTCCGTTCACAAAAATACATTTTAAAATATCTTTACATTTTATTTTTTATTTACATTTCTGCTAAGCAGCAAGTTATATGTGCTTAGACGATTTAGATTTATACTAGGGGCTACCCCCAATGCAATATCTCTTGAGCTGGGTACCAGCCATGTAAAGGAGAGTACGTCATTGTGAAGAACATTAAAGATTCAGGGCTCTGTCTGTTCAGGAAGGAATGTCTCTCGAAACTCATAGCGAGAGAGCCGAGTGTTCATTTATTAATTTTGTAAAGTGTGTAAATGTAACCCATCGGACCCTTACAGGTCGCTATAGTTACATTTGCATGGTCAGAGTTAAATTGCATGTAAACACTATGGATTTCATTGGGTACATCCATACACTCAGGAACATACTGCCACAGAGACAGACAGACACTGCCAGTGTTGCCAATGTCGTGAGAGAAATAAGCCAACCAACCTCCAAAAACAAGCCAATAATAAGCCAACTCCTGTGAGAGAAATAAGCCAAATCTCCACTCGAAAAACAAGCCAAAACAAGCACAATAATATGTCCATGTAATCCTAATAAAAAAAGATTAGATGCATTTATCATTATAAATACTAGGTCTAAGTCTATAATATTTTATGTTTTGGTAATTTATTATACTATTATTACACACATACTTGAGCCAGGGCTTAATAAGTAGTAGAGACACACTTTCACTCAATTTGGGGAATTATTGCGACCGAAGGTCACAGTTAACTATAGAATTGTGTTTTTTTTTGTCACTCAAAATCCCCATACATGGGGAAACCCCCATATATTGTGCCCAGGTCTCATGACATCACTATGACATCATCAGGGTTGATAGTAAATCAGGATCATAGTAAATGTGATCTGCTGTCGCAATTAAGCACATATATGGAGATCCCTGATGTCATAAATATTAGTATAATATGGATATATGTCAGAACCTGTCCATATGTTGATCCTTCCCCATCCATCCTTCCTCTTCGATGTCTCCCTTTTGACTGATACATGTCCATTTAAACTCTAGGCGGGCCCGCCCCAAAGTTATTTGTGCAGCCTGTAGTATGCCTGTGAGCACCACTCACCTGAACTGAAGCCTTGCTCACAGCTGTTGTTGTATGATAATGGCGGAGGGGCTTAGGGCTATGATGTCACTAAAGTGGTGTATTTCGAAGCCTTTTTTAAGGCTTTCAGCTTTCAGGAAAAAAAACAAAATACACAGGGAAGACATATTTTAATATTATAACCACACCTGGGAGTCTATTAGAGTAATGTTAACTCCATAGACACATACAAAACAGAAAAAGTACAACAATTACAGCAATCCATCTTTAAACAGAAGCTGCCTCGGTGCTGAAGACAGCATCTGTTGCCTCTCTGTAATGACTAATGAAGCTTTCACTGCCCCACTGTCAACACCAGACACAGCTCTGACACATTCCCCACAACTCCCCCAGAATTGTAAGTGACCCGCGGCATGCGCCTACCCTTGTAATTCTGTTCTTTTCGGCACATAGAGGCACAACGGAGACATCAGCGCAAAATGAACCCGATAAATCCGTCGCAGTGCATTCAGTACACGTTGTGAGTCTAGAACTGTCAATATTGTTGTGCGCCGTTTCCATACATAATTGTCGCCACAGTGACAGTGAGGCTGGGAAATGGCGACCGGAATAGCTCGTTCTGAGAGAGTCTCCTCACTGTGCCCGTTCCTCATAGCAGCCTGGAGCATGTATTAACATTATCAGTTCAATGCCCAGCTCCTTCTGGCATTGTGGCAGTGCCCTTGAGCAAGGCACTGACAAGTGAGCAACGTTTGCGCTACTGTCTGTATGCCGAATTGAAGTGGACTCACTCCCAGGAAATAAAAAGGTTTCCGAGGTTAGTCGGTTTGTGAATGTAGTGCTTTGGATAAAGGCGCTCCAGAAATACAGACTATTTAGTACAATATAGAGAAGAACCCACTGGAAAAGAATGTTCCAATGCCCTAGCTTGTAAAAAGAGGAACTCGTGAAATAAAGAACAAAGGTATTGCAATGAAGACAGCTAAATCTTATCTTTCGTCTTTGGCAGCTTGTCATTTCTACAATCTATTGCAGGAGGATCGAGGATGACACTATCGTCACAAGACTATTATGCTCTCCTTGGAAGAATTTAATTAATTTCAAATGGCCCTTGAAACTCAATTTGCGATGCAGCGTGGCATCAAGTCAGGGGTCAGGGTGAGATTCACGTCACGTGAAATATGTTTCACATTGAAACATGCAGAAGCAGCCAGTAGCCATTGCTACTGTATAACCATCCTGTGCCAGTCTAGTACTTTTTCTAATGACAACTGCAATAATAATGTCAGGAGTTTAAGGGGCGGGAACCCCTTTTGGTGTTAGCATTATGTTATGCATTAGCTATTGAAAAATAGCAGATCTACAAGCTCATAGCGCGCCACCGAGTGGCACGCTACGAGCTTGTAGGTCTGCTATTTTTGAAAAGTCGTGAAAATGTGGCGCAAATCTTTGAATATATATTTCAAAGCGAACATTTTTAACTAAAATATTGGCTTCTGGGGGGTCCCTGGAACTACATATTTTGAGATGGGGGTCCGTGGCCCAATAGAGATAATTCTGGGGGTCCTTGACATGAAAAAGGTTGAGCACCACTGACATAGAAACATGGACTTTTCAGAAAAAAGTTAGGATTTAGAAGCCTTTTTTTATCGACCTCAGTCCAAAATGGGTTAACAGAAGCTCAGTGGCCTTCAAGAGTTTAGAGCAGGGCTACTCAACTTTAGTAGCTGAGGGGCCATTCAGCAAAATTCCAAAAGTCCAAAAGGGCCGCAAGCTAAAAATAATATTTTGAAACGTTTACAAATATTTTGTAACAGACTACACGACTAGTCTAAAAATTAAGGAAACGCCACATTTCCAACTATAAGGCCAAACCTCAATGAACAAAAACATTGTGATGAGTTATTTACAAAATGTGGCTTCATTCACAGAATGTGAAGAGAACATAATATAATGAGCAGGTTAACAGGTGAATAAATAAGTGGTTAATACTGACATTAGGCCATATCACTTTCTCTTGGAACAAACAATCTTGTCCAAAACAATGAAAATAACGAATTATAATATTGATATGACCATGACGGGCCACAGAAACATTAAAGGACCACTTCACCACTTTTCAACTTCTCTTCCTATAATTGGTCCTCACTAATGATCATGATAAAATACCGCAATTTTTTTCTACTCAATCTGTGTCTCATAGGAGGGCTGTGGGCAGTTCAGAAACCCGTCCACCAGTGACATCATCGATGGGGATTTCAAGCCAATAGAAACTACAGGCTTTCTTTTCCTGAAAAGTTGCAATGCAAAAATGGAAGCCATCGTTCTCACGATAATACAAATCTAAATATATTTTAAAACAAATATTGTCTAAAAAAAATCTGCCTAACGATGATGTCACTGGTGGATGGGTTTCTGAACTGCCCACAGCCCTCCTATGAGACACAGACCTAGCAGAAAAAAATGGTGGTGTTTTATCATGAACATTAGTGAGGACCAATTATATGAAGAGATGTTGAAAAGTGGTGAAGTGGTCCTTTAAGCGCAGGGGCCACATGCGCCCCACGGTTCTCGGGTTGAGTAGCACTGGTTTAGAGTGTCAGCCCTGAGACTGGGAGGTCGGGGGTTCAATTCTTGGCTGAGTCATATCAAAGACTATAAAAAAGAATGGCTCTTTTTTGGCACTCAGTGTCAAGAGTTGGATTTGGAGTGCGTCCCTGCGACACACTAGCGTCATGTCGGACGGGAAGCTCTCTATCTCTAGATTTCATATTTTATTCAAATTTCCTTCAGTTTATACACTGTTTCAGTGGCTCCCAAACTATTTTGCTCGGGAAGAGAGACATTTTATGTCTCCCAGGGACCCAAACTAGTGAAAATAGCCAATTTACAATTTTGTAGTTATATTATTTCACGACTTCTTAATTTATATATTTGGATATATATCATTCATTATATTCTTTGAAAAACTATAGACTTTTTTAACATTTCTGATTTATTTTGAATCCTTTGAAATATCTAAAACTTTGTAAAAAAAAAAAGAAAAAAAGGATATTTATTTATTAATGCACAAAACCACTGTGTGCGTGCTTGTGTCTGTAGTTCACGTATCTCGAGAACCATCTTGAGCAATCGACTTCAAACTCACCGAGGAGCACCCAAGGGAGGGCAGTGCCTGGCATCGAGTCACTCGGATAGGTGGTTGTCCATAACCGCCAATCCGACCAATGTGCCCATATATAGGCATAAATGGAGGAACTACCGATCCATCCCAAAATGCCCATACTGTGTGTTGTAGGCTCAATATGTCAGTTTGTCACCTCCTCCTTCACAAGTTCACACCAGTAGTTCCCGTGATCTTTTGTGACCAGATGTAATTTTCTGGGGTCTAGTAGGACTATAGTAAATAATAAATAAAATAAATCAACATATAATCACATATTTAGCTCCATGTTCGAATGCCCCCGCCCCCTTGTCAAAAATAGTTAAAATCGCTAAAACTAAAGAAAGCAGCAAATGAAAAAAAAAATTAACACTAATCTTTTACTTTCTCTCATAACAACATGAACCTTGGTTGAAAAAAACAAAGTTGTCCTTTAAGTTCACTTACACGCCCAAAAAGGGATACTGCTGGGGTGAAGCCTGTCTGTGAGTTTTTAACCAATGAAAAGTATTAACAAGAGCTTGTGACAAAATAATAACCATAACCTTGGATCTATTGGACCACAGGTTATTTTCTTCCTTTTCCGCCTGACAGCGAAAATATAATATATTTAGCTAGAACCTGCTTTTTCCCTCCACTTGGGCTGTAGCAGGCCTGTCCAGACCATTCCTTAATTCAACGCTGGAGCCTGTCTGTTATGTAAGAAGAGTGGATTTATCTTTAGCCCACAGGCACAGGGCCCTCTCACTCGCAGCAGCATCATCACTCCAGACATGTTGTGCAGCAGTGGCCAGACTCAGGGACCAGTGGACACACAAAAAGACCAAACACAAGCCATCATTCAAGCGCAAGAGTGAAGTGAGAGGAGACAAGATGGGCAACGTGAACTCGGTCGACGGAGCATGAATGATTTAATAAGGCCATGCACGGTGGCATTCCAGCATCCTCTTAAAAATGCACGAAACCACTGTGTGCGTGCGTGTGTACCAGTGTGTCTGTAGTTCACCTATCTCGAGAACCATCTTGAGCAATCGACTTCAAACTCGCCGAGGAGCAAAGACCCAAGGGAGGGCAGTACAAACCCTCCCGCACACTCAGATCAGCCAACGCAGGAAAGCTGGAAGTACCCTCACTAAAAACGCCGGGACAACGCTCCACACGTCCCAAACTCTTCTCCCTTCTGGCCCCAAAACTGTGGAATGCACTCCCCGTTGCAATCAGAACTGCAGCATCACTCCCAATCTTCCGCCGTAGTCTGAAGACCCACCTTTTCAGACTCCATCATGGCCCATAGCACTTATCCTACCCCCTTAGATAGCACTTTTTAGACTTAGATAGCATTTGAAACAGACTTATAGCATGTCATGTAGACAGCACAATAATTGCATTGTATGTAGTCATAGCACATCATAGAACATATGTATAGCATAGTATAGTATATATGTATAGTTAATATGTATAGCGTCATTATATAGATATGTTCTAGTTACGTTCTTAGCTTACGCATGTTTCTTGATAAATGCATTTTATATATGTGATGTATTCCCATACTTTTGTTCTTGCCTAATGTAAGTCGCTCTGGATTAAGAGCGTCTGCTAAATGCCTAAATTGTAAATTGTAAATTGTATCGAGTCGGTCGGATAGGTGGTTGTCCAGAACCGCCAATCCGACCAATGTGCCCATATATAGGCATAAATGGAGGAACTACCGATCCATCCCAAAATGCCCATACTGTATATGGCCATATAGTGGCATACTGATGACATCGGGTACTACATCTAATGGGCAAAAGGGACGAGGTCAGACAGAGAGATCTCCATATAAGGGCAAAAAAGGGACACAGACAGATGGGTACATGGGGTTCCTGAGTAGCCCAATCCAATGGTCATCAGTCTAGTTAGAATAAATGCTGGCACCCTCTGTCAACTGACAACCGGGCCGTGTTTGATTCCCGAATCCTTCTGGCTGTGGGTTGGCGTGTCCTGCTGCCACAGACAGACAACTCCTCTGGATATACGTGGGTTGTTATAGCACACAATGTATCTGCTATCTGTTTGTGTCTGTGTGTATGAAGAGGCGAAGGTGAACTACTTTGTAAAGCACATTTGAGTGGTTGGAGAGAAGTGTTATATAAAATGCAGTCCCATTTACCTTTGGAACAGAAAGTGAGAGAGAAACAAATAATGTGTGTGTGTCTCAGTGTGCAGACTGTGATTCCATCAACACCTCAGCTGGGATATTGTGTGTAGCCGACATCACACATTTGTTCCCCAAAGGTACTCCAAAGTGAATCAATACACTGTACCTTTCACTGCCTGTCTGTCAACACACACATGCACTCATTCCCCTATAGACACCCTTTTCTCTAATCCGAAAATGTCCAATTTCAGACTTTATTCTTTTCTGTCACTGAAGCTGGCCTCTTTGTGTGTGTGTGTGTGTGTGTGTGTGTGTGTGTGTGTGTGTGTGTGTGTGTGTGTGTGTGTGTGTGCGTGCGTGCGTGCGTGCGTGCGTGCGTGCGTGCGTGCGTGCGTGCGTGCGTGCGTGCGTGCGTGCGTGCGTGCGTGCGTGCGTGCGTGCGTGCGTGCGTGCGTGCGTGCGTGCGTGCGTGCACGATCTTGTGTGAAAGTGCGGCGTTTCTGAGCTTGCATGAGCAGAGCTGAGATAAAGACAGTTGTATGGGTTTAAATGTAGAATATTGGTCAGATGAGGGGGTTTCGAGGCGAAATAGCGTGAATGTTTCGGGCATTCACACTATTTCGCCCCAAAACCCCCTCATTTGTTCCGAAGGACAGTTGAAGTGAACACATTTAAAAAGGAATAGGTAACGGTGAAGTTACCTTCTTGCCTTAATTAGGCGAAGTGAACTATACAGAGAACATAGCTAGTGGTGTGTTCTGTATGGACACCTCAGTACAAATCAACACAGGGAGTTATATACTACATTAAGAGGTTTGAGATTAGTATCTGTGGTGTTCTGATAGACAATATCCGTATAATCTACAATGGGAAGTGGTACTTCTTTTTCTCACTTCAAATGAGAAACTGTTGATTGAAGATCAATGTGAAGAAAAAGGTTAAGTTCTGGATCAATTGTGTCACAGAGTTTGGTATTTTGTAATGAGTCTTGCACAACAAAATTAATCAATAGATCAGAAGAACTTTCCCCAACATTCTCATTTTCAAAATCGTATTCATCCAAAGCGCTGTGAGAGATTATTATGTTATGTCAAAACAACGATGTGTTCATTCATTCTGAGTGACATGCGTTCGCAAGGTCTCATTCACTAAATTAAAACCACTCTCCAAGGATTCCCTTTCACAGCTCTCTATAACCATTTACAGTTTTCTAATGAGACTAATGAGACGACTCGCTCTTCAAAGGATGGAGTGTAAACAACAGAACAATCAGTGTGACTGGCTGATGGGCTCTAGGCTAGGGAGATATTTCATCTTTTTTGGTAGAGTGCCTGTTGTCTCCAAAACAAGCTCTGTTGAATTGATTCAGATCACAGGCTTATATATTAGCATTTGGGCCAATTAGATGGGCTGCAGCACTGCTCGGGCAGCTTGAGCCCCCTGTCTGTCTGTCTGTCTGTCTGTCTGTCTGTCTGTCTGTCTGTCTTGCCTGTCTGCCTGCCTGCCTGCCCTGCGTGTCTCATCTGGAGCAGCGATGATGAGGCAGCAACAACATTCACCCTCGGCTGCGCTGAGCACGCCTCGCAGGAAGACAGGGGGATAAAAATACCCGAAAACAAGAAAACACGGGGTGGGGGTAGAATTTAGAGAGAGAGAGAGAGATGGAGAGAAAGGGGTGTTTTAGCAAGAACGAGCGACGTAGGAGGGAGGGAGATGAGAGCAGCTGTATGTGGCTGCCTGGCTGCTACCAAGCGCCCTGGTCTGGTCTATGTGACAAGACGGTCACTGGGGACCCGCATCGGAACAGCACATTAGATGTTGTGCTCACGTGACTGGACGGAGATGACGAGAGACAGAGAGAGGAGGAGTGGAGCCTGTTGCTGTCAGATATAATTAGTCCGCACACGACAATTAACCTCTAATCTCACCCGGAGAGCGAAGGGAACACACACACACACACACACACACACATGCACGCACGCGCACACACACATTTGCACGCGTGCACACACACGCGCACACTCATCACACACCACACAGAGTGACAACCAGAGGGGGAGAGAGAGTGATTGGGGAAAAGGAGGCCACACTGTCACATTGTTAAGTGCTAGTGTCATGGGTGACACTTAAACTTTGAGGCGGTTTGGACTGGAACACACCATCAGTATTCAGGTCGCAACGGCCGCCTTATTTTATTTATTCAGTGAACAAAGAGAGACTGTGTTTCAGTTTGTCAGTTTCCCCCTCCATGTTCAGTGTCAGTTCAGTGTGTGAAACCACAGCGGCGCCCAACAAAAGTAAACATAGCTTTTGATTTGTTGTCAAAGAGCGAGCAGGGTATGCCACTACGACTCCACAGACAAAGAGCGAGCAGGGTATGCCACTACGACTCCACAGACAAAGAGCGAGCAGGGTATGCCACTACGACTCCACAGACAAAGAGCGAGCAGGGTATGCCACTACGACTCCACAGACAAAGAGCGAGCAGGGTATGCCACTACGACTCCACAGACAAAGAGCGAGCAGGGTATGCCACTACGACTCCACAGACAAAGAGCGAGCAGGGTATGCCACTACGACTCCACACACAAAGTGAAATACCACGGTTGATGTTTCAAGTCCTCTGAAAATGGGGACAAAAGAATGTTATGTTGAAGAAATTAAGAATATAATGTGAGTGACAAACAAAACGATCAGATCAAAATAAAAAAGCAATTCCATGAGACACTAGTGTTTCACAATGGAACATGTCACAGGGGGGTTGATGTGTTTAACAGCAGATGACAGATGACAAGTCTCTTGTTGAGCATGATGAATTGTGTTGCTAGGGAACAGCTTGGGTACAACTTTATTTCTTTCCCGTCGGCCACTGATATTCACAAACACTGCCATAGGACATATACTGGCCATGGAGTGGACTCATGATCTAAGCCAGCGGTGGGCAACTCTGACGATGGAGAGGGCCACTATATTTCCACACTCACTCCAGAGGGCCACAGTGCATGTTACTGTCGTAGCAAAAAATACTGCGATGCGTTTTGAGCTTGTAGATCAGCTATTTTTGCTATATTTGAATTGAAATCCTGAATAATGTTTTGCTATGTTTTGCTAGCCCTCGCAGATGCCCATATATTTATTGTTTGTGTTGTTCCCGTCCATAAATGTACTTGTTTTTTGTGTACAAATGTTCTTGTACCCGGTTATTTGTTATTGTACTATTTCTGAGTATTATTGTATATTTTCTATATAGGCTTCTGGAGGTATTTGTGCATGGATTTATTATTTGGTTGTTGTAAAACTTGACATGTACAATGTAGCGTTTGAAAGTGTAATTATGTATTCTGCCTCTTGGCCAGTTCCCACTTGAAAAAGAGACGCAGTCTCAATGTGTTTTAAATAAAAGTAAAATAAAAAATGTGAACCATATGGACCACAGCACACTGTGCATGTGAACTATATATAGACCACATGCAGCACACTGTACATGTGAATCATATATAGACCACATGCAGCACACTGTACATGTGAATCATATATAGACCACATGCAGCACACTGTACATGTGAACCATATATAGACCACATGCAGCACACTGTACATGTGAACCATATATAGACCACATGCAGCACACTGTGCATGTGAACTATATATAGACCACATGCAGCACACTGTACATGTGAATCATATATAGACCACATGCAGCATACTGTACATGTGAACCATATATAGACCACATGCAGCATACTGTACATGTGAACCATATATAGACTACATGCAGCACACTGTACATGTGAACTATATATAGACTACATGCAGCACACTGTACATGTGAACCATATATAGACCACATGCAGCACACTGTACATGTGAATCATATATAGACCACATGCAGCACACTGTAGGCTACATGCTGGTCACATGCTCAGCGCGTCACTGTGGAGCTGCAGGCAGCAGGACACAATTTCCATGGCAAACTGACCCTGGTTGTAGAGGCAGGGCACCCTGGCCTGCCCAACATCATACATGATGACAGACAGCGAGCGAGACACTGGAATTACATTTGGCTCCAAGCTACAGGGAGTGGAGAAGAGGGGGGGGGAGAGAGAGAGAGAGAGAGAGAGAGAGAGAGAGAGAGAGAGAGAGAGAGAGAGAGAGAGAGAGAGAGAGACTGGAATTACATTTGGCCCACCGGTTGTCATCTCCAAGCTAGAGAGAGAGGGAGCGAGAGAGAGAGAGAGAGCTGGGAGAGAGAGAGCGGGAGAGAGAGAGAGAGAGGCTGGAATGACATTTCGTAAGTGGCTGTCATCTTTAAGCTACTGGAAAGACTCTCAAGTGTGTGTGTGTGTGTGTGTGTGTGTGTGTGTGTGTGTGTGTGTGTGTGTGTGTGTGTGTGTGTGTGTGTATGTGTGTGTGTGTGTGCGTGCGCGTGTGCGTGGGGCCGTGGGTTGGAAAAACAAATTCTCAAGTATACCTCACAATTTTACTTGAGTACAGTACTAGAGTAAATGTACTTAGTTACTTAATTTCCACCACTGGAGAGACACAGAGAGAGAGAGAGCGCTTACATAAAATGTATTCTTCACACCCTGCTGGCTCTGCCTTGTTGACTGATACGCATTAGGAGCACACCTTTCACCTAGCAGCCAATTACCTCACCGCGTGTGCGCTTCCCTTCACACGGCGCGTATTAATAGGCCTGTCACAATTTTTACATAAATAAATCACAATTACTTCAGATAATAATCTTGCATAATCGTCAACCGTTTCCATGTTGAAAAATGTCCATACATTTTCCAAAAATAGTTTTTTTTTAAGTCATCTATCATATCTCAAATATCTATTTGTGATTACAAAGCCTAAACGCAAAACAGAATTTTAAATTCTATACGTAATGTTCCAATGTTCGATGCCAACACAACACAATTAAATCATTAAAAAACCACTTCACCAATTTTCAACCTACCTATAATTGGTCCGACTCCTCACCAATTGGTCCTTCATGATAAACTGCCACAATTTTTTTCTACTCTGTGTCTCATAGGAGGGCTGTGGGCAGTTCAGAAACCTGTCCATCGATGGGGAATCCAAGCTAATAGAAACTGCATGCTTTCTATTCCTGAAAAGTTGCAATGCGATGATGGAAGCAATTGTTATCACGATAATAAAAGTCTAAATATTTTTAAAGAAAAATCTTGTTTAAAAAAAGGTGTCTGCCCACAGCCCTGAGACACAGAAATGGTGGCATTTTATCATGAACATTAGTGAGGACCAATTACATGAAGATAGGTTGAAAATGCATCTGAGCTTGTGGATCGTTTTCCAGCTTGCGACACTGTCCTACGACAAAGCTGTCTGACGCTCCAGACTGAGACACATCTTTGAAAATAGGATTTGAATGGCATTTCAAACCAATTTAAGAATGTGGTTCAAATCGACCCGAAACTCCAGTAATGGAGCTTGGATAGTTACTAGTTACTATAGTTACTGTCCTCTTCTACTATCCGATAGTACAGGGGTTCTCAACCCGTGGGTCGCGACCCCTCAGGGGGGTCGCCAAATTATTTTGGGGGGTCCCCAAATTATTTTTTTTGCAACTGAATGGCTGGAAAAATGGAAATGAAGAGTTTACATAGTACACATGGTACATACATAAACTTTCCTTAATGATTATATCTGGTTTCAGTATTCATTTGAGATATATTTTCTCTATTATTAAGGTTATTTTTGCAGTCAGTTTGTATTGGGGGTGGGGTGGGGGTCGCGGGACATGGCCAAAGCATTTCCGGGGGTCCCCAGCCAAAAACATTGAGAACCCCTGCGATAGTAGAAATGTCTCCCTACCCATTGTTGGCAAACAAAGTACTGTTGGAATAATGGATGATGGATGGGAGGCACACAAAGAAAAAGAAGAGCAAGGCATGGAGCCATCTGTGACTGTTTGTTGAGCTTTCACAATAACATTTAGAAATTGCCTGCTCCAGTCCAAAGTGAAGACAGCAATTTGTTCAAAAGTGCTGAGCACTTCAACAGAGCAAAGTGGTCTGTTGATTGCGTCAGGAAAGTGGGTAGCAGTAGTAGCAGTCAGAAAAGGTAATATCTGACCATCTAATGTCTAGATAGGCCTGATGGGGAGACTGATTTCAATTGTATATTGTCGGTCAGAATTCTTGTATCTCGATATTTCATTTTTTTATTTATTGTAAATGAATGCTCTACTTCTCAGTCAACAGTGTCTCACAAAGAATTGCAAAAATACCACAGATTTACAATCTCACAATGCATCCCATTATGATGACGCGTTGTGAGCTTGCATATCTGCTATTTTTGTTTTATAAATATTGAACCAATTATTAACAGAGGCTTGTGACTATGGTAAATAATAACTATATTGGATCCATTGGGGAAACAGGTTGTTTTTCGACGGCAAGATCTAAACAGGCTCAATGTTTAATCTCAAAATGAGAAGTGAATATGAACACTGTTATGATTATCAGTGCTACAGGGAGCAAACTGATAGCTGAGCTGAATGTTGATCTGTGGTCTAATAATGTACTGTCATCTCATAAACACATAAACTGGAAAAAATACAAAAATCATGGCACTCCATCTTTCAAGTAACCCTAGGGGTCCCTGGACCCCACTTTGAGAAGCCCTGGTCTACACTACAGTATGTCAAGGTCCAAGGCTGACATTGTGACATCTCTCTCTTATACTCTGTCCCCACCACAGCAACCTCACAGCATCGTCCAGCGGCGCCTCCTGGAGGGCAACGTCACCAGACTGCGCGGCGGCGGGGAGGCGCCCCGCGGCGGCAGCCCTCAACGCGAGCTCAACGCGACCTCCCGCTGCATCATAGCGTCGTCCCCGCTGCTGCTAGCGGAGAACAGCAAGGACGAGGAGAGGAGCGAGAGCACAGCCGACGACTCTACCACCACGGAGGAGGGGGGCTCCGCTGAGGAGGAGGTATAGGGTGCAGTGTTGATTTCGTCGACTAAAACTAAGACGAAAAATGTCCGTCGACTACCTTTTTCCACTGACGAAAACTAAATGAAAACCAGAACTAAAGCTACGATGACTAAAACTAAATATACTGACAATTTCGTCAACAAATAAAAACTAGACTAAAATGTTAGGAAGGGACTAGTGGACAAGAGATCCAGTATAAGTCATTTTACAATTAGTTGCATGCTGAAAACAGTCATTACGACTGCATCAAGGCCCGCCAAAATACATGTTTGACTAAATCAACTGTAGATGTATAGGGGTTTTAATAACAAAATGATAGGCAATATTAGGCCTATGGTCGGATATGACATCAAGGCATTTAATAGCAACTTCAGTAATACGTTGCTATATTAAACCACGCCCCGTCCCGTCCCACAAAAGCGATACTTCTGTCCCTCAACTGAACAGTTTGGATGTGGTCACCCTATAGGAGGAGGAGGGGGGGTCCCCGGAGGAGGAGAGCAGCGAGAGGAGCCTGCGGTCGGACGAGGAGGAGGAGGAGGACAGTGAGGCGGCGGCCAGGGCCGGACGGATGTCTGGGAAGACAGAGGCCACGCACGGCCCGCCGCGTCCTACCCTCACCGCCCTGCTCGTTCAGTGCAAAGTAAGAACTAATGCCTCATTTTGAGCAGTGCCTAAGCGCTCCAATGACCATGTGTCGTGTGTATGTCTGTATGTCCGTCCGTCCGTTTAGAGTACAAACAGCTGCAATGCCGCTGGGTGACCTAAAGTGGCACTGCTGAGCAGCCTAAAGGGCCATTCACACTGAGCACTATAACTATTAACTGCAGCCAGCCAGCGGTGTTGTTGAGCAGCTCAGTTCACACAGGTGTGATTTTTGTCAAATAGTACACAACAATACAAAACAACAAATGACAGAAAAATAAGCTTAACAATACATGCAAGAGACACAAAAAAAGGACTTGTTTTATGGTGCGTTGAACTGCGCCACTAGCTTTGCATCTTTTGCATCTGCCAGTCAGTGTAAAGGTAGCCTCGGAAACCCAGACGTTTTTATTTCCAGGGAGAAAAAAAAGTCTGGGTCCGAGTCCACTTCAATTCGGCATAGAGTAGCGCAAACATCACTCACTCTCTGCTGATTTCTGATCGTCTGCACCTTTGTTAAATTGACACACACACGCACACATATATACACACACACTCATCTCTCTCTCTGTCGCTCTAATTAATTAGTCTCATGTCTAGCAGCTGCGCATAGTTTCTGCCGGCGGATCCTGCCGGGAGCTGCCTATGCCATAAAAAGCATAGGTGAGTTCCAGGCTAGTGTAAAGGCAGCAATGTGGGTGTGATTGATGACCATCAGATATTTACGAGTCCATTAGTGAAAGATGCACATACGGTTGCACCATAGAAGCCAGATATATAGAACATACTGTATACTCAACTCATACTGTCAACACTGCCAGGGATGGCATCCATATTTTTGGGAACTTGTGTATATCTCTGTCCGTCACTCATTCATGACAGATTTGTTTAATTGCTCTTTCTATCTCTGTCCATTGTAATGGTAGTTCTCAAACATCGTCATGTCAAGCACCCCCAAATCGTTACGTTTCTGGCTATGGACCCCCTCATTTGAAAATATGTTGTTCCAAGGGACCCCCATAAGAGATTTGTCATGATTCTTTTCAAGTTTTCGAAAATAGCCCAAATATAAAATAGGGCCTAATTTTTTTTTCTACTGTTGCTGGGGACCCCTTGGATTCCCCGGACTCCACTTTGAGAACCAGAGTATTATAGGCCATAATGTGGGGGATAAAAAAATCTAAAAAACTAAAAGGGAACGTGAGAGGAATAGAAGATGGCACCCCTCTGCACCAAATGGCTTCATTATTTATGCCCTTCATTTCTTCTGTCCGCTGCACAGATGAGCAGCATCTCATCGGCCCGTAATGGTCGCCGTTAGTGAAAGCTTTCATCAGAAGATGATCTCCCTATGGACTCCCTATAATATACTTTACACTCCATCGGCTAATTAACGATATGCACACGGCTGCCATCTTGCCAGCAAGGTGCTAACTAGGTGCAACTTCCCAAGTCCTATCTGATGGCATTAAACAACGTCAAACTCACCAACATTGCAGCTGCACGAAAAGCTTGAATTATCCTCTTACTATCTGCACTGTGTTTGTTTCATAAAAATCCACATGTTATGAGCTACTTCCTTGCAGATGATTATTTTGGTGTCAGAGTTTGGAAGCACTCGTTATCAGTAAAGCAACCTCCTGCTGCCTCCTGCATTATGTGCAAATTCAAAACAGGTGGTAGGCATGGGCTGTTGAGTGATAGTCAACGAGCACTTCCAAACTCCAGCACTTAGAAAAAAATCTCCTGCAAGGAATTTCTTGACAGAAAGGAGCTCATAACATGTCTACAGTGGATTTTTATTAAACAAACACATTGCCGATAGAAAGCGGATAGTTCGAGATTTCCGTGCGTCCCACCCGCCCCTGTGATATAGTCCTACCCGACACGACGGTCACCTAACAGATACTGTTAAGTTCTACTTTAGTTCCAAACATCGCTCTTGTTTACCACTATGCCAGCGGTGCGGGTCAAATGTGCATTATCCGATCTTTGATCTGTGACTAGAACACAGTGAATAGACAGAATACTTATTAATAGGTGAATGTACTCATTTATCAAGGGCTTTGTGTCTCTTTTGGGAGGGATGTAGTCATGCATGCTTGAGCTGTTTCCCAGAGAATGTCAAAATGTCAAAGTACAAAACAACAAGAATGACTCAGTGATAACTGCCAGGTGTTTATGAACATATATATTCTACAGTATAATTCAAATAATTCTATTCATATCGTTATATTGTATTATTATTGCCATTAGTAGATTTAGCACAGTCTTGCGGAATTATGCCACAGATAATTTGTGCAGCTTGTGACAAATAAAACATGCTTGAATCCAGAATCCTGAATGCCAAGACATGTACGTTACAGTCATCTGTCATACTGCAGGAGAGAAATCAATACCAGGATCACACAAATCTTTCTCTCTATACAAACTAGTGTTGAAGTACTGTGGTGTAGAAATGTAGTGTGTGTACATGATGCTTAAAGTGGTTAACTTTAAGGTACATTTAGGACATTTCCACCAAATTCAGCATTTTACTTTATCACTCATTATGCTTCGTGCAGGTTTTTGCTTATGCAGAGTGCTCGTTAGTTACTCATTCTGGAGCTATTTTTAAACATCGCAGCAGCTGAAGAGTGGATTTTTGCACCGCTGACAGCGAAACAAAGGCAGAGGGTTGTGGGCCTGCTGATAAGCCTGTCTGCCTCCGAGGACTGAGGCGGGCGGCTCTTCTACCCACATATGGATTCACTGTGTGTGTGTGTGTGTGTGTGTGTGTGTGTGTGTGTGTGTGTGTGTGTGTGTGTGTGTGTGCGTGCGTGCCTGCGTGCGTGCGTGCGTGCGTGCGTGCGTGCGTGCGTGCGCATGCGTATGTGTCTACTGAATGACTCATGGTGAATTAAATACTTTAATCTAAGAGGGAACATACCCATGAGTCAAGTGGATGCAGTGTGATGTGGTCTAGGGATTTATGTGCGTGGTCGCAGGAGACAGGTGACAAGCCATCACTATACGTATTCATCAAACAAGAATGACTCTCAGTCATAACTGCCAGGTGCAACAAGCTCTTGTAGTGCCCGTTTTCGTTCGTTTCTGACGTTCTTTTGTTGGTTCCCTCACTGTGTTTTGTTATGGTTGTCCTCTCGCTCCAGTTAGCTCATAACATTAGCTTCTGTTGCCACTCGCTCTGCGTTGCTGCGTTCAGAGTATGGGTTTTTATGCCGTTCAGACTATCATTAGTTTAGGAGGCAGCCAAACATGACTAGGTTGCCACTAAAGTCGTCTTTACGGTCATCAGTAGTGGTGGGTGCAAATGTAGTCCAGGCGCTTTTCAAGCACCTTTTAACCGCAAATTCTGATTTTGTTTTAGTCATATTCTTTTGAATACATTTTCATTTAGTTTTAGTCATATTTTAGTAAACTGAAATGTTTTAGGGTTAGTTTTAGTCAACTAAAATGTACTTTGGCAGGCCTTGATGGCGTCATCATGGCTGATTTTACACTTGGTTACATGCTGAAAATAGTCGATCTAACATAAAAAGTAAGTTTTTAAGCTTTTTTAATACGTGTTCTTCAGTGAAAAAAGGTAGTCACCAAAACAATTTAGTAATAGATTTAGTTTACAAATCAACACTCATGAAAGCCCCGAAATGTCAGAGGCAAAGTGGATTCAAATAACGTCGCTGGGTTTGTGTTATATTCCCAAATGGAAGCATGTCATGTTGCATGTGCAGTCCGCAGTGTGACTGACACACACACTTGACAACACGGGGTAGGCACCAGATTGCTCATTTCACAGACACGGTGCGACCATATGCTATGATTACATCGACAGGCTGCGTTTCTTCTCACGTTTTTCCTACTTGCAGAGGGAAGGCATGACATCGACTAGAGAAGTGTTTCTCAAACGTTTTCGTGTCAAGGACCGCCAGAATTATATATCTATTTGGCCACGGATCACCATCTGAAAATACCTACTGTCCAGCTTGCTGTGATGTCAAATGCGTCACTACTACAGGCCCCTCCCCCTTCTATTCGAGCTTCTAATCTATATGCCGGCCGAGCTTCTAGTATATAATGAAAGATTTACACAAAACATTGCAGATCTTCAAGCTCATAGTGTGGCACGATGTGACAGACTATGAGCTACGAGTTTGTGCCATTTTTAAATAGCCAAAGTATAAATGTGGTTAAAGTGGGTAAAATGATTGTAACTCATTTTGCTGGGGGCCCCCTGATACCCCCCCAAAGGACCCCACTTTTGCTAGAGTGTGTTTTAAAGGTGGAACTTCATAACAAGACCGTTATACAGACAAACAGCCTCCATAACCATTACAGTGACATCTGTCTTCAAATGGCTGCTTCCCCTTTGTCATGAATCACGCTCACAGCATTGTGACGCATTGTGACATGAGCTAGTCCGCACGTAGCATCGGGACAAGCTGCTCTTCGGCGCAGTTAGCATGAAGATAAAGAGCGACAGATTGATACACAACGTGCTGTATCAGGGGGTCAAGGTTAGAAGACTCACTGCTGACCTCAGCAGTACTGAACAATAATACTGTATGTCTGACATTCCGCGCAGATTTAGTTGACTGACTAGTTATATCCTCACCCATGGATGTTTGGGGTAATTATTAATATTGAATGCATTAGTAATGCATTCAACAAGAATCAGGCTTCCTGGGAACCTCAAGGATCAAAGTGTAAATCGCAAGTTGTGGAATCAGCATCTTAAATGCTGGGCTATCAGCAGTATTAGGCCTCAATGGTTGAGCTAGAAATGCAAATAAAGTGATTTTATTTTTATGCTATGCTGTTTCAAGTCTTCTTGACTAAAAGCTTGCATTGTTTAACAGAATAGTTAATATTTAACAGTCCCTCACCCTGATAGAAGATGAATACAGACAAGATGCTATAAACAAACAACCTGGACGCCAAATTATTAACCACTAGACATTATCCGTTCTGAATATATGAACACCAAATTATGTACAGTGTGGGTAATGCGATGTAATAGATCACATTACTGATTGGGAGGGAATTGGAGTTGTCTCCCTATAGCGCACGTAGGCTACGCTATCGCAAACGTAGCAGATTTATTTTTGCAATAAACCTTTTAAAATTCTGCATTTGCGGCGCCCCCTATGGATGAAAATGGAATTGCTTTGGGCTCGCCTGATTAAACCTAGCCTGGCTAATAAGCCAGACTAATATCACACAACACTGTCGCGGTATATCAGTCTGGGCTGGCTCCACTTGGATTTCATTTCCCGGGGAACATTTTCTCTTTGACGCAATTGGTCAGAGCTACTGTCAGTCAAAAGTCTCAAGCATTGAACGTCACTGTACCAAAGCCCGCCTATATTGCATACCGTGTCCCGATTGGTCCGACCTGTTCTCTGCTGTAGGAAAGAGGCGTGCTACTGAGCCTCGCCAGACCGTAATCCGCTGGTAGGCAACTTTTTTTTGCCAACGGCTGATTCGGTCTGGTTTATTAACCAGGCTAGATTAAACCACCCTCGACATGTGAATGAAATTTGGGGTGGATTGGACATTCCGTTGGTGATTTGTCATTTTGTGTAAAACAGGCACCCTCTGCCTGTAGTGTTGTAATCGGATAGATTAGATAGACGGAGATCATGTGTACCATTTTGTGAGATTTGCTCAAAAGCTGTAGGTGGAAGAGCAAAAAGTGTGTTTTGAATCAAGGTCAAAATGGCGGAAATCTATCCTGACGCAAATGGACGTGGCCTATATGGGGAGATGCGTCATGAACCAAGGAGTCCAGGGAAAGTTAAATTTTGATTTTACGACCTACGGTTCAAGAGTTAAAAGGTGAAATGTAAAGTGGGCTGTTATAGCACCACCATGAGGCTGACTGATGTAATTTTGCATTACATTAATTTTAATAATTATTATGAACCTCCCCTCCAAGTGTTGTAACTGTAGCTCAGACGGTTTCTGAGGGAAAAATACTTGATGTGAGTTGGGTGGATGGGTCATTTTAATACACTAATAAATTAATTATTAATCAATAATTTAAAAAAGAGAAAAAAAGGGCTTCGTTAAGACCTCCATAATATTATGGAGTGTTTGGTGCAGCCAGTGAGGAGATACAACAGTGTTTCAGACAGACATTCAGTGAATTATAGTATGATGATGATGATTATAAAACACTGATTATCCATGGACGTGGGAGTTTGTATCTCAGTTTGTCTGTTCCACATTCACACCTCGCTGGCAAACAAACACTGTGTCAAAGGGTTGCGCTCTCGTATTCACTCAAAGCAAAACAATCATTCTCTTTTCAAGGTTCTCTGTATGACTGTGACAGGCTATTTCCTTTGCTGCGAGTGGAATATTGTATTGTCTGCTGCCACTAAAACCCGGCATGTCCTGTCTGCCTCCCTACAGTGCTTTGAGACTGACATTAAGGCAGCCATCAACACCGGTAGCCTGCACAACCACATCTCCAGCTCCTGCTGTCGGAGGCTGGGGTAAGAAAGACATTATTCTACAAGACAATGTTGTCAACCTCCATAAATGTCCACCACACAAGCATGTGAAAGGAACATTGTGTGTGTGTGTGTGTGTGTGTGTGTGTGTGTTGTCAGACTAGTCCCCGTCCAGGACAGTGCACTGTGTGGCCTAGTCAACACAGTGAGAGGTCTGCAGCTGCAGATAGGCAGACAGAGTGTCCAGTGCTCAGCCTTCGTCACAGGTAAGAACTGTCTGCGTCGATGAACAGTGTTCAACTCAAGGCAACATGCTGTGAAATGGATTTCGATCGCGTCATGCAAAGTGAATTGTGAACACATGGTGACAGCTGAAATCCTAAGTTAACTCATTCAGTGCCACCGGTTGGATACCAGTTTTGGCCCTCATTGCCACCGAAGCCCATTATAAATAAAAGAAAGAAAATGAAATTCTATTGTGCATGTCATGTGCATGTCATCACCTGCACACCAGATTAGAGGAATTTTCAAAATATGGAATCTTTTGTTTAAAGGTCCTACAACATGAAATTCAACTTTATTTTTGTGTTTTTCTTTGCGCTCCCCTGTGTACTGTTTTCTATCTCCACAAATACGCAATTTTGAACAATCAGGCTTTCTCATCATGGATTATGGAAATTTTACTCTCAGGAACAGCTCAACTGATTTGGCGGTACCCGTGATGTCATCTGTATTGCCCGACTTTGTATAATTCCTCCCCCTCTTCAGTCTTCACTCTTCAGTTCCAAATTTGCATTTCCATTTTGTTTATATAATGTCCGCCATTGTTGATTTTCGAAGCTGGCATGCGATGGAAACAAGCCTGCATGGTTTATCTAGCATCAGTATTATAATGACTCAATAATTTGCATATGAGTGCCCACACCACATCAGGACATTGTGGTACTGTCAGCCAGAAAGAAATTAAACTAGAAAAAGTGCCCCTCGGGGCACAGGTCTCCACCAAGCCAGGTCAGGTTGTGGCCTCCTGGTGGCGCTATAATAGGCCAATGTGAAAAGGGTGCCATTTCTTCATACGCCTTTGATGGCAATTGGATGATTTGAGGCATTTTGTTCCAAAAATGTGTTTTGCAAAAATCAACCTGTTGGTGGTGCTATAACAGGCCAATGTGAAAAGGGTGGGATATATTCCTCAGCCTAGTAAGAAAATGTGTGAAAGATTTCACGTAAATTGCATGCTGCGTTCATGATTTGAGGCTTTTGTTCAAAACGGGGCAATCTTGCAAACTGTGAAAGCCAATTATAGCCAATTAGGATGGAATATGAAATATCGGACAGATCCGACTTGAGCACATGAGCATAGAGATACTGTGTAACGATTTGTGAGATTTTTGGACAGAATCTGGAGGAGTAATATCAAAAAATGTGTTTTACAAAAGTCGGCCTCCTGGTGGCGCTATAAAAGGCAGATGCGGAAAATGCAGGTCAAAGGTTTGTCCTTGTCCTCTAGGGAGTGTGTATGCAACATTTCACGCAGATCGGTGCAGTTTTAGCAAAAAAATGTGAAAAGCTGCCTCATGGTGGCGCTATAACAGGCCGTTCTGGAAAATGTGGGGCAGAGGTTCATCGTTGGCATCCAGGGAGTGTGTGTGCAAAGTTTGGCATCGACCGGGTTAACGGTGCCGGAGATTAGCTGGTAACGGACGGACGGAAGGAAGGACGGACGGACGGACGGACGGACGGACACACACACACACACGGACGGAGTGCAAAACATACTCTCTCCCCATGCCTTCGGCCTGGTGGAGACAATGAACTGGTTATATCAGAGTGGTAATTTAGGCTCAAACAGTTGATATTGATATTAAAAATGAAATTGAAATTGAAAAAACACGGCCTCCCAGAACGGGTGTTTTTGATTAAGCTAGCGTGGTTAAAATGGAGTTTGAGGTTACAATGGGTTTGTATAGGAAGGGGGCGGGGCAGCTAAAATGAATATCAAATATCTAAATACCGAATCTTCACATAAGCCTAAGCCTATGGGTAGGTGATATATATCCCTTTAACGCAGCCAGGCAGAAATCACACAGCCAAAGAATAGTCAGGATAGACACCTGACCTGAATGGATGGTGATGTGTGCCGAGCACGCTTGAGACAAACACACTCAAGTCTCATGTCAGTCACCAACAGCCTGCAATAACAAAGAATGACGTAACTTTAAACCACAGCCTTCTCCCTTACATGAACCCTTTGTAGAGCAACCATCCTCAGTTCAGTAAAGTAATACCCCGGCCTGTGCGCACGCACGCACGCACGCACGCACACACGCACGCACAGAGGGTGGTAGAACATGAAAGAGCTGTACTAATGATACAACTTCAAGATGTATGCATGCTCGTACCGTACTATATAAAGAGTGCAAATGAGTTTTCATGGTGCAGTTGGACATTCTGTTTGATCTGTTCCCAATTCCCTCGTCTCTCTCTCTCTTGGTTCTGTTCTTCCTTGTGCCGTCTTGCAGAGGACGAGGTGTTTGAACTGTGCCTTGGTCTACACACTCTCCTGGAGCTCAAAGTAAGATCCTGATTCTACAAATATCACGTACGGTACCCTACACTGTATTGTGTTTGCAAATGAGTGCGCAAACTCACGTGTTTAGTATCTTGGATAATACCGAAAAATAATGCTGACAGACGCACGTTTCCTGCTTTCATTAACTATGTCCTCATATAGGTGGTAAGTAGCCTCGGCCCCAGCCTTACTCATCTGCGAAGAGAAAAGCCTGGTCACAACCTAAGGCAGAGAGTGCATAGCCGGAAGTGTCAGGCCGGAACATTCGTCAGATATATTTCCCCCGAATACGATATTTTCCGACCAATCACAACACTTGTTTCATGGACGTAGAATGTAAACATGTCAACGTCATTTCCTTGAGTGGGACTTCCCCCAAAATCCTGCTACTTCCGCCAAATTCCAGCAATGCACCCTACAGCGTATAGGTCATGCCCAGCGTGGGTGGTATGGTTCTGCATGGAGGGTAAACAAAGCAACACATGAATTTGATTGGCTATCGCCAGACGATATCATCCAAAGATAAAATATTTTCATGTTTTTGAACGATGTTCCTCCGTAAATTGAAAACAAATGGACCCTTGATCAGGGTCCATTTGGTTTCAGTTTACACTTCCAAGAGTTAAATTGCAGAATAAATAATGGACCTTGACATGAAAAGGGTTGCTAAACGCTAACGCCGCCTTATGGTCCCGTCCCTAAACCACAGTGCTGCGTGGACCTGAGCACTAGGATGCTGAAGCTCCAGGGCTCTGGAGAGGAGCTGCCCTTCCTGGAGTCAACGTCGGACAGCCGGAGCCATCATCACGACACCAACGAGAACATGGGCCGCGCGCCGCTTCCCTCACCATCTGCCCTTTGATTGGCTGGACAGCAGCAATGTGACATCCGTCATGTGGACGGTTTGTGTCTGGACTGTCTGACCAGTGTCTCTGCACTGCCAAGAACCCGAACGAACACAACATCGTTCCCCGTCGTTTATCCTTTTTTTTCTGGGTTTACATTGTTGTGTTTGTAGAATGAACGACGATTATCTCCTATACATTCAATTAGTCTAGTTTACAGTGGAGGCCAACTAGAGGACTAATGTATCATTCTTCGTGATTATGACCTAAAATCAGTTGTAACGCTCAAGTGCATTGTCACTCGTCGAAGTGCGTGATTTGGTCGTATGAAATTATTTAAAATCACAAAGTCATTGACAAATCGTTGAGTTAAATCATGCTCATTTCAGCAGTTCAGGTTAAGCATTGAAATAATGCATCACACACAAAGCCAGTATTCAGGTTGCCCTTCTCTAGTCATACTGTATTATTTATATGCTTGTTTTCTCTCTCCAAAATCGGGCAGTTAATTTCCCAATATCAGGAGCCGAATTCAGTCCGACATGCCGGCCTAGATGGAGACAGGCTCAAGATAATTCCTCTCTCGTGTCTGACTAGTCTAACTAGCAAAACATTCCATTTGTAGACTTTGTAGAGTTCTGCTTTTTGTACAAGTTGGCATGTTTGTATCGTTGTTAACTTGTTTTATCACATGGAAAGTGGCCATGTCTGGTGAGGGAGTGTGTGTTGGAGCCCAACAGTATGTTTCAGTATGGCTAGTGTTTCATGTGGGAAAAGTGGGGATGTCAGGTCACTGCGACCCACTCTGGGCCGAAAAAGCTGCCAAATGTCGATTCTATAGCTGCCTTCCCTCGCCTCTTTCAGGACTTAATCACTGGGCTGAGGCAGCGTTCTGTGCCAAAATGCCCTCTTCAACGTTTGTCAGAGCACACTTCTAGCTTCTAATCACATCAAAAGGTTAGCGTTCTTTCACTGTATGATTTACTCAGTCCTCATAGCACACCATGTTCCGAAGTGATTATAGATGAGTCACATTTGCCGATACGGTCTCGTGAGACGTGCTGCTAACAGCTAGCGCGGTCGGAATCAGAGCTGCCACTTGCCAGTCACACGTGAACATGACAAGAACTAGTCTACTATAAGCCCTCGCCCCTCGACTACAGTGCCACTTGCCTTTCTTGTTTCAATGTGTTTAAAAAAATAGCAGGTCTACAAGCTTGTAGCACTCGGTGCCACGCTATGAGCTTGTAACAGCTATAAGGCGACACAGATGCCTTCCAGGTCTTAGTGTTTTAAGAGCCTTCTTTGATGTGCTCACAAGAGGCTCACCATGCCTTGCTTGTGTAGTACCTGCACTGTGCTGTGCTGTGCTGTGTAGGGCTTGCAACAGTTAACCTAACTAATCGATTTAAATGTAATTATAAAATGAATACAAAAAAGCAAAAAATAGCAGATCTACAAACTCGCAGAACTGCCTTTTTGTGTGACACCGTTGAAGTATTAAAAAAGGGCTTTATAAGTGGTTAATTAAACCAAATGGTATAGTTGATTTAAACCTCAATTAAAATTTTCCCCCATACATAAATTCATTGATGTGTGTGTGTATATAATGCATGCATACATACATGCACACATAAAACAAATGATAAAAAAACAATTATTATTAAAAAATAAATCATAGAATAATCGCTAAGAAAATAAATAATGGATAGTTGTTTCCACTGTGCTATGGTATCCATCCGACCTCTCCTAAACAGGTCGTCCACACATAGATTTGCAATGTTTTCTTCATCTTTCATCATGTACAATACAATACTAGTAGGACAATTGATGTATGAAAGAATTTTATTTTTGGGTGTTTTTCTTGTTCTGGACAGTATTTTCTCTGCATATATTAAAAACGTATTCTGGCTATACGTCTGTCTACATTTTGTCATTTATTCATTCACTGTAGATGACACTTAACCCATTTAGACCCGAGGACGATTATACAAATGTCTTCTGAATCCTGACAGTTTTCTGAAAAACCCATGTTTCCATGTCAGTGGTTCTCAAACATTTCCATGTCAAGGACCCGCAAAAATATATGTATTTGGCCACCGACTCCCATCTCAAAATATGTTGTTCCAGGGACCCCCCAGAAGCAACGATTTGAGTTAAAAACGTTTGTTCTGAAAGAATATATATTCAAAGATTTGAGCCACATTTTCACGATAAAAAAATAGCAGATCTACAAGCTCATAGCTTGAGCTTGTAGATCTGCTATTTTTCAATAACTAAAGTATAACATAATGCTTAAAACACCAAAGGGGTTCCCGTCCAGAATGGAAACACAGAGGCTAGATGGATCAAGTTAAAGGATTCATTTCTTAAACGGGTTCCCGGACGGACCTTCGTCGGTCTGTAAGTCTGAGAGTTTACAAATAGAACCAAATGGACCCATATATAGGCCTTTTTACTTTTGGTACTTTTGTCAAGTCTCAAGTATGAATTTTTAATTCTGGACGTTTACTTGTAACAGAGCATTTCTACATTGCAGTATTGATAATTTTTTACATCAATAAAGCATTCGAGTACTTTTTCCACCACCGACTGTCATAGGGTATCATCACTCTCCTTGTTTAGTTAAGCTACACTCGAAGCCTCCCATCTATTCCCATGGTCTGTATAGCCGTATGACAGCCCCGTGCGTGCATGCCCCAGCCATGATGGTACATGGCTATATAAAGAACACTGCCTGCCTGGCCAGTGCAGGGAAAACATGATGTTCCCACAGTGCCTGGGGGGGGGGGGGGGGGGTGTTCAGAATGTGGACCCCTCTGACCTCTCAAGGTCCCCATCTCCCTGTGATTCTCATCGCCAATCATATCCCAATAGAAAGTGTGCTCACGCGACAGGTACACGCATTATACACGTGCAGGGCGGCCAAATGCTGGAGACGAGGTCTTTAGTATGGGCTGGTGCAGCAGCGACATGGGCTGATTTGGCCTGTGTGTGCCATGGGGCGTATACTATACACAGCCAATGTAATGTCTCATGGCATTTGACCCATTTTGACCTGAGATCAGATTCTAAAAATGTCTTCTACATCCTGACAGTTTTCTGAAAAAGCTATGTTTCTATGTCAGTGGTTCTTCGATTTAAAAAAAATAGCAGACCTACAAGCTCGTAGCGCGCCACTCGGTGGCGCGCTACGAGCTTGTAGATCTGCTATTTTTCAATAGCTAAAGCATAACATAATGCTAACACCAAAACGGGTTCCCGCCCAAAATGGGTTAAAGCCCAATTTCAGGTCGCACGACCAGAAAATAGCCGACCTACAAGCTTGTACAGTAGGTCAGCTACAGTATGTGAAAACGCTGTCGCGCAACGGGAGTATGAATTGGGCTTTATTCTTTGTTTGGCGAGACATCTGCACGTCGTGTTGGGATTTCACCCTGCGGGGCACAGAAAGAGAGATTCGGTTTTTGCCCGTTTGTGTGCGTCTGTCTGGGTGTGTGTGCGTCTGTCTGGGTGTGTGTGTGTGCGTCTGTCTGGGTGTGTGTGCGTCTGTCTAGGTGTGCACTGTGCAGTGCACGTAAACTCCAGAGCGTGCTGGACTGCCAGATCAGCAACCAAACCTTTCATGCATGCAAGCCAGCAGACCAAGGAAGCACCTCCCAAGGTCATTGACCTCCCAAGGTCATTTTAGTTAACTAAAACTAACGGGAGAAAAAAGAGGAATCGTTAACTGAACTAAATAAAAACTAGAAAATATAAAGAAAAACGACTGAAACTGAAACTATATTGTGTGATTACAAAACTAACTAAAACTAACTGAAATGATAGACAAAATGCCCTTAGTTTTCGTTTTTGTCAATTTATTTATAAACTTAGTCTGTAACTGAATATACTTTTATTTTAAATGCCATCTTGTCTTTTTATTACACAATACTTACTATGGCCCTTTTCAATCCTGCACCGACTTATTCATCAGGTGCAGTTTTTGACAGAATGCACACCACATCCTGTGTGTTTTTTCCTTCATCTTTGTAGATGAAGTATCACATTATTGTCACAGGAAACAGCATAGTGGAACTTTCCACTTAGTGTGGCACAGTGCGTTCCTTCGAATACTTATGTTTAATATAACATTTTCCAAACACAACCGGTGGTGGAAACAGTAGGCTACTGACATTCTTTACTTAAGTAAAAGTATCAATACTGCAATTGTCGGGGCGAACATGCAAAATATAATATTGTTTTTAATATTTCACTGTGTGGATTAGTTATTAGTCATCATTACAGAGTTGTGAGATTCACAAATATTAAGCTGAATTGACTCAATGACCGATTTGGTCATCCATTTATCATTTAGGAGACACGTCTAATCTCATTTCCATCAATTCATCCCAATCCATTCAATCCATTTGGAATGCAGGGAAAAACTATGGAATGCACTTCCCATCAGTCAGAACTGCAGCCTCACTCCCAATCTTCCACCGTAGTCTGAAAACCCACCTCTTCAGACTCCACCATGGCCCGTAGCACTTGCCCTAGCCTAGCCCCTTAGATAGCACATTATGTAGACTTAGATAGTATTTTAAACAGACTTATAGATTGTTACGTAGACAGCTCTAGAATTGCATTTTATGTAGTCATAGCACTTTATAGTACACATGTATAATATAGTATAGTATGTATAATTTACATAGATACTCCACTGTTACGTTCTTAGTTTACGCATGATTCATGATAACTACTTTATATAGGTGATGTATGCCATGCTTTTGTTATTGCTTAATGTAAGTCGCTCTGGATTAAGAGCGTCTGCTAAATGCCTAAATTGTAAATTGAGGCATAATGTAATTATGGAAGGTCATATAGGTCTAAAACAATTAACTCCACGAGGCATGATTAAATCCCTGACACTCTGCCTCTGAGACATAGTGGGGTGGAAGTAAAAGTGAAAATTGTAAAGTACAGTACTTGAGTAAATGTACATGGTTACTTTACACCACTGGTTAGCTTTGATGTCAGGACTTCAGTACTTACTGTATAACCAGGCAATGGGATCCTCACGTGTTCTCTTGTGATAAAAGTCTGATGGAGGGTGGGGGGAGGGAATTCTGTCATTCAACCCACATCTATCCCCAAAGGCGATGATAAAGGGGTGAAGTCTTAAGCCTGACACAGGCAAGATTGGACTCCATCAATCCCGCCATGTCAGTTGACAGAGAGAGGCTTGGAGCCGATATAAAAGAGACTGGCTGAGCTCACATCAAAGACAGCCGTGCGCGCAAGCACGCACGCACACACGCACACGCATGCACAATGGGGGGGATAATCTTCTGGAAGTCAGCTGGTTTATAACCAGCACCGAATGATAACTAAACTAACAATAACGGCTCATGCGACATCATTTGTGAGAATGATGAGAATCCATGTTCTTTAAAAGCCTGTGGATGATTGCAGTCGACGCATAAAGGCAACTCTCCAATTTCCTGTTGAATTTAAACTGCATCTGTGCATGCCAGCTAGGGGCCACTGTGTGAATGAATATACATCTAGATTCTTCAACAAGGCTGTATACTACAGTTGCATAAGGTATGCGAGACATATTCAGATAGACCAGAGAAGCAGAAGAGACTAGATGACGGCGCCCATATCAAAGGAAAACTAGAAAACGTAGTAAATGTAAATGTGAATGGTTCGGGAGTCTTGTTTTTTATTTTTTTTTATCCCACGATTTTTTAACCCGTTTTTTCACCCCTGTGTCAATTATCTAATGTGATCCTGGGCTCTACACACCCTCCGCCAACCTGGGGAGAGCAACGGACTTGAACTCATGCTTCCTTCATGCATGAGTGTCCAAGTCGCTTCTTTACACCTGACAGGGGGGAGTTTCCCTGGTTGGACATAGGGCGTGGAACAATGAACACGTTATTCCAAACAGTTCCATTCCCCTCCATCAGGCACCCCGGCTGGCCAGGGGGAGGCAGTTTAGAGACCAGGATTACTGTATGTTTTTTGTGAGGGTACCTACCCTAGGGGACACGCAAACTCCAGACAGAAAGGCCCTTTCGCCAACACCGCCTCGGGTATGGAGACTGATGTCGCGGAGAGGACACGCCGCCAGCGCCCACAGCGTCCCGAGCGGGAATCGAACCCAGGAACCCTGTCAAGTCCCGCCCGTGCTTGTGCCCCTCTTCGCACCCATTGGTTGCAGTTTTGTGGTTGGACAAAAATCCTCTCTCCATCCACTACCATTGAAATAATGTTTTTCAGTTGCTTCGTAATGATATTCTGTGAATTCAATTCTTATTTTAAACTTGATGTCAGTAAAAAAGGAACATCACAGATGCAGCATGGTGACTGGACATATCATGTTTGTTTTTAGATTTTTCCAAAAATGACGTTTTAGCAAATTCAACATAAACAAGGCGGAACCACGGCAGAAAGAGCCTGCTGGTTAGTCAGTCAGGGACCAATCAGAAGGCTGACAAATGGTGAATTCTGTCGCCAGTTCTCAGGCTGTCTGGAACCATGGTTCCATCATCAGAGTCCCGCTGGCGATGGCTGAAATGGTCGCAGTGGTCACACAAACTGATCTCAATATATGACAATATAAAATTCATAGAATTTGGAAGAGAAGAGACATTATACACATACAGTGTATCCATCATCAAGGCACAGCACCAGGTTAGCCTATAGTAAAAATAAAAGACAAAATAAATAAATTGATGCTTATGTTTATATCCTCAAAGGCAAGCGGCCTATAAAGGAGGGCTAAGCTGTACATTGTAATTTGAGCTTCCAGATGGAGAGACCTTGAGGGGGGCGACATCAAACCATGAATCAGTCCCTGCTGTGAAAGGGAAGAGGGAGGTACTCATTCCCTATCACTTTCATCCTATCAAGAACGATTGGCCTACCCCCAGGGAGCTAAATATATGTATTTTAGGTTGGAGGGGAATGTCACAACAGTCCTTGCTGTCCTGTCCTGGTGGTAGTGACCGAGGTTAATAAAACATGGGGCGGGACGAAACTGCCGAAAATTTGGCAGGACAATGACATCAGGGAGACGGCGTCAGGGAAATGACGCAGGAATATGACGTCAGAAAAAATAACGCAGGAAAATGAGGAGGGTGGTTGTCACTTCATATTCAATAGCATGAAGGTTTCTTCATTGAGTGGATAAGTATGCAATATGCAATGTGTGTCAATGGGTTATATAAAGAAATTTTCAAACCCTTTTAAGTTGCAGTAAATAAATTATATTTCTTTGTCTGAAAATGCTTCCATGCAAGACATGCAACAAGCTCATAATTGCACAAATTAATTAGATTCATAATTAAATTAAATCCTGCACAATGCTGCATACTGGACTGTGCAATACAACAATGAATGCACCGCAATGCATTTTCCTACAGCAGAAAACAATACTATAATATCGTATTTTGTGTACTTTACTATATATGTATTATATTATAATACATTGTCATTGGAATATGTCTCGGCCATGGTCCTGTAAAAGGCATCAAACATAGGCAAATGCGTCATGCTCATTATAAAATATGCTATACCATAGAGGATTGTGTTTCTAATGACGTCAATCAAGCCAATCAGCCAGATTATTGCAGAGATACAGTATGCGCAGAACAGAACTGGAACCACACTGTAGTGTACAGTCCTATTGTCCCTATTGACCTAGTTTCCAAATGGCATTTTGCAGCACAAAAGCAAACGTACACTATGGCGAGATATTCAATAGTCAAGAAAAAAAATGTAAGATGTAATTACAATCCATGTACACTACTGTATCATCGCAGATTCGCAGGGATGAGCACACGCATGCATATACAGAGAAATGTGCTCCCAGTGTAATGTTGGCAAGGCCATCATCCCCGTGTGGTCATTTCCCAGGGTCAGATCGTCTGCTGGATCTATATCTGACATGTGTTTTATGGCCAGGATGCCTGCGTTGGGAAAATACCAGGGCAAATGTCGCAGTCACACAGGATTCATCACTCTCAAGCAGCAGATGGTAGGGCTGACATTCTATTAGAAACGGTAAACAACACAAATGAAAAAAACTGTCCAAACAACTACTGTACATATGACAGACAGCGCCGCCTAAGAAATAACACACTTCTTCACCATTTATGGTCAGAGACGTGCGTGGTTCTGTGCTCGGTGTACGGGAATGCAGACCACTAGTGAGGACAAACAATGTTGGCCGCCAATTAATCTGTCGTTTTTGGCAATGCCAAAAGAATTGCCACAACATGCAAATGTCATCATGAAGAAGTAAAGTTTACCACTCGTCCATACCAAGGCATAAAGGTAGACCACGGTAAAACATAATGCCACAAAAGGTGCATGATTCTCAGTGCCGTTCATTCACACCAAGCTCTACAGCGATAACTATTTGCATCGTCCTTTATAAGCGGATCCTTTACAAGTGGATGGCAAAGTACACACACAACTATAGATTATAGTTGTAGTGTGTGGACTTTGCTATCCACTTGTGATTTTTAAAACTAAATCTTTATAGTAGGTATAGTGCCTGGTGTGAACAACTCTTAAGCCTAGAAGATAAGATGGAACACACTCCCACACCTGTGTCGGTGAGGTGCTGACCATAGAGTTGCGGTAAATAAACGGAAGGAAAAATGAAATGGTGACCTTTTTCTTTTGGGCATTTCATATTTTGTGTGTGTGTGTGTGTGTATGTGGGTGGGGGGGGGGGTCAGACAGTAAATCTATGGCTATTTGAATTTGAATTTGAATGGCCTATTTGAATTTGGGTCCTTACGACTCACAAGGAGCACGTGGTCAGAACTCAGAACACTAACTGGCTACGCCACTAAAGCACCGCCATGCCAGGGCAAATCATTTTGACAATTATTTGCACTCATGAAAACCTAACTCAAAACTCAAAACAATTGATATATTCACATCGAGGCTGGGGCCATTTTATTTACCCTCCAGTTCGGTAAGCTTGACACAAGCAAGCAGGAGGCAAACAAAGGATGAACAAGCTCGTCTGTCAGGCTGCTGTGACCTTCCTTGGCACGTCTCCACAGGGCAGAGAGAGAGAGACGGTGAAACTGTGGGCTACAAAGACACCTGAGCCTGAGTGTGTCCCTGATACGCACTTAAACACAGAGTTCATTTCTAATGTATGAGAAGGGAGGTAGGTGGCTATACCTCCTGATGACTGAGGCCTTAATGCCATCGGCTGAATGCCGTGGCCACTTGCCTGCCTGACGGCTCGGTCTGGGGCGGTTCATGCCTTAATCCCACGCTGTCGTCGCACCTGCCTTGTTGATTTAAAAAAAAGAACAAGCGATCCTCTCTATACAACAATCCTAGGGGAATTCATATAGCCGTCCAGAGTCCAGACACATCTTTCTAACAGAGATAACACCATCAACAAGAAGAACTACAGAGTTACTTCGTATATACTGTAGTCTTTATTAAACACAAGATAATTTACAAAACGGACAGAGGTACTGTAGGAGCAGCTGTGATGTCAAGGCGGTGTGTCGCTGCATCTGGTCAGCGATTGTTTGTAAAGAACATCTTCTACCAACTTTTTCACCGAAGCCGTGTCATCGGGATCTGTGAGGAAAAACAGGAAAACTACCCTAAATAAATCAATAAATAAACAAACTAGCTCGATGCACAACAGGGGTGTAGTTATACCTAGCTCAGAGTCCAATTAATTTGAGTCAGACCAGGTGTGGCTGCTTAAATAAACCATTACCACCCTACAGCAGGGGTCTTCAATGTTTTTCAGCCCAAGGACCCCCTAGCTGAGAGACAGATGAAACAGAGACCCCTACTCCATATTGTATCAAATTGTGTTGCAGGTTAAACCTCATCATAGATTGCATAGAGATCTTCATAGACTTGTTTGACAGCACTAATCATCAGTGTATGTTGGACTCAATAGCTGATCTACAAGCTCATGTAGTAACTCTGCGAAGCCCATGTTGAAGAACGTGAAACATTTTCAAAACTTCAAACATTTTGCCCACATTAATAATCATCAGGATCTTGTGGTAAAGTCAGCGTTGTGCACTGCAGTGTCTATGTACACTATTCAGAGGCACACGCAGCTGAAAAAGATCACTGCAAAGGAAAATGCAGATACTACCCAATTTCCCGACCCACTTTCCAATCAGTCACAGTGTTTACAACACATACTGTACTGTAGGCTACTTCGGTTTTAAGCGGGACTGCATATAAACACGTATCTCTTGCCTACTGTGCATACAATGAGAGCTGACCCAGGGGGTGCCACAACATTTCCAGCCGGATCTTTTTTCTCTCATCTTTACTGGAAACTTTCATTCTGTGCTTGCATGTATTCGTTGTTATATTTGGTTGTTAACAGTAGGCTACACTTCAAAGACACACTATGCATTTGGCAGGTCTAATTGTTATGTGCTTATTTATGTGGTGACCTTATTTGGTGTTTACTACACAGAAATCTGAAACTAAACAGAATTTGCAATCAGTTGCTTATTGCTATGGGCCTAGTAGTAACTAGTAAGAGGCCTTATAAGCAGATTAAATGTGTCATGGGTGCTCGGATGGCACGAGGGCCGGGGGAGGATATTTCCCGCCACCACAGAGATCATGGGTTTGTATCATCCGCGGTGCCTCCAGCTCGGCACCAACAAACACACATTAATTAGCCATTTTTCATGCTGGGAAGCTGGGCATGAAGGGAGGACAATCTCTGTCACTGCACTAGCACCTCCTGGAGGTTGCTCAGGGTACCTGTTCGGTAGGTCAGATAGGCCAAATTCCAATACCCAAAATCTTGGCCTCTCACTCACTCACACTTGGTCCCTCGGTGTTACGGTGAAATTGGTGACCTGCTGTATATACTTCATCATAGGACGAATAGCATAAATAGCAGATATACATCTTACAAATCAACACTAATTGGGATGACAGGTTGAATTTAATCGTTATATGCTATATCCCTCTCCCCTAGACTAGTCCTAGCCTCCCGTGGCGCATATATATATATATATATATATATATATATATATACACACACAGTATGCGCCTGTAAAATCATGGCCACGAGAAACAACAGGCCCAGAGGATGAATTATTTACACCGGCAGCAGGGCGCTATGCTACACTGCCATTAGAAGGTTCAAAACCAGTTGGAGCCTGCAGTACACTCTGCACTCAGAGATCAGGTTATTCTCTTTGCTGTAATACTCAAATGGGTGCAACTAATGTTTGCCAGTGGAGGGTGATTCTTCCCGAGGCCAAAAAAATTGGTTTTCACTGCCTAGTTGATTATGATGTGGCTCGACCGGCTGGTGAGCTACGCTGGCAGCATGATCGTGTTTATATTCCGGCTGGATTCAGGTATCATCCGTGTCACTTAAAATTCGTCAATAAAATACTGCACACTTGTACGATGGACCTAACAAGTGCACCACAGGTACTGAGAGGAAGAAGATGCACACGCAGAAATTACAGATAGCACTATTGCGCTAACAGGATTAAAGTAGCAAACAGAAGTAAAGTTCTAAGTGCAACATAGAAAATGAATTATTGATCCAGCATACAAATTATCTGTCTTTGGGTTAAGAGACAAATTACTACATGCACAGAGTCTCCGCTTAAGCCTTGTACATTTCGTTGTACGACAAATAGATGAAATAGTGAGCTTCGAAATCCGTGTCTCTATACTCAAAATAGGGCCGCCAGGTTGAAAGGGGTTAACTGATACCTATTGGCAGTATGAATACCCAAATTCTTCGAATCAAACTACTACGGTACTTCATATGCCATTTTAAACTTACTGATGTGTGTCTTGGTAAGAGAGAATGTATTTGTTAGTGGCTGACAAGCAGTGACACAGTTCCCCAGCGTTATTGGGGAGGAATAAATGTACAATGTAAGCCTTTGTGCATGTTTACAGAGATGGTGAATAACATTCTGAGCTTTAGGGAGCTGTGTGCTTGTGGATCAAATAAGACCCTCTTAAAATAGCCCAGCATGTACAAGCCAAAGCAGCAGACAATAGGGTGCAGATTTGCATACATTTGGACGAAGAGTGGACAACAGAGGATTTATAACATGCCTCTTGAATCACTCAGACTCTTTAACTCCCCTCTGACTAACAGCGTCTTACACTCCACAGCGTTGAACGCGCGCGCACGTGTGTGTGTGTGTGTGTGTGCGTGTGTGTGTATCTGATTTGTTATCTGAAAAACAAATTAGATTTATCTAACAGTGAGGTCTACTAAACATGGATCATTGTATTTTTTCTTCCTTTTATTTTATTTGAATCATTATTTGAATCATCACCCCCCATCGAATATTATTCTGCTTTATGTCTGACCTTCGTGACTAGAGGGGACTCTTTGCTAAAAAGGTTTAACCAATGAAACCCTGTTGACCGGAGTACCCCCAAGGGGCCTGTATTTGTCTACACTACACACACCCAACGCATTCTGGGCTTGTAGTTCGGCTGCTTTCGCCCAAATGTCATGTTGTCAGTGTAATGTTCATCCGTTATGATTTTTCAGAATAGGGATGCTAGCGTTCATGCTGTGAAGTTAGGATCCGGTACTTTATTGTCCAATGAGATTCCCACTATATGTTTTAATAATATTTTTTTTTTTACCAGTCTCATCTCCTATTAACCCATTTAGACCGTACGACGTGTGGGAACGTCATAACTAGTAATCCAACCGACGGGTTGCTCCTAGTGCATTTTCATTGATATCAAACGAGAGAAGAATATTCTGAATTTTTCTCTTTCTTTTTTTTTGGAGTTGGCCTCCAAGGCCACCATACTCCTTGCTCTTCGCGCATGCATGTTGTCGTTCACTTCCCTGTATACGGATCAGAAAGAATGCCTCATATCTGCTGATCTAGGGAGCTCTCCGTGGTTTTGACCAGATGGATATACTAAGCTCTTCATTTCTGACTTCTGACCTGCCTCTCGTTCAAAATATGAACGCGAGGGATTATTCAGCGATTTTATCGTCAACTTAAATTGGTACAGCCCTATAGGTGGTGGATGAAGGTGGTGGATGAAGTCACTCACCCACTCCCAGCCTCTCCAGGTGGCTCCTGAAGTCTGGCCTGTCCTCCAGCACTCGGAGCAGGTTGGTGGGCTCCATGCGCTCCAGCGCCACCCTCCAGTAGACGTAGATCTTGTGGTTGAAGCTCACGTACACCAGGCACGGGCTGTTCCGGCCTTCCTTACAGGCGTACTGCCCTGAAATCACAAAATGGACGGAGTTCAGAGTGACAATCCGTTCATGTCAGTGTTGATTTCGTCGACCCAAAACCATGACGAAAAATGTTAGTCGACTATCTTTTAACAGAGGAAAACTGAATAAAAACCAAGCTATGATGACTAAATAACTACGACTAAATATACTGACAATTTCATAAACAAATAAATAACTAGACAAAAATGTTAGGGAGTGGAGAAGAGATCCAGTAGAACTAGAAGGCAAGTTATTGTATGCTTGGTTGTGTGCAGGTGTCACTCTCCGATCTACAAGCTCACAACGTGTCGCAACGTTGTGAGCTTGTAGATCAGCTATTTCTAGCACAGAGCAGAGTTTATACTCTATACTCAGGCATTTCAACAGCATCACTGCCGGCCAAAATACACAATAAATTCAAAAGACTGACAAAAACTAAATCAAAATTTGCTGTCAAAAACCAACAACTGTCTGCCACACTGAGGCAACAATAATGGGCGTGTAACATGCCGTGTATCATCCCAAAGAACTCATCAGCAAAACACTGTGTTGCCTGGATTCTAAAATGATTCTAATGAAGACAACAGAGCTAATGTTCCATGTTGATCATGCAGAGCAGACGGCGTGGGCAGGCAGGGGCTGTCTGCTTATTTTTTGCTGTGTTTCTCTCTCTCTCTTTAGAGAGAGAACAAATACACTGGGATCAGAGAAAGGAGAACAAATACCCTGGGATGAGAGAAAGCATCACAGCAGTTCCCTGCGGTCTACCCTCTTTAACCCATTTAGGCCTGACCTCAAAATTTAAAAACATTCTTCTAAATCCTCCAGTTTTCTGAAATAAATATTTTTACGATTTTTCAAAAATAGCAGACCTACAAGCTCGTAGCGCGCCACTCGGTGGCGCGCTATGAGCTTGTAGATCTGCTATTTTTCAATAGCTAAATTATAACATAATGTTTAAAACACCAAAAGAGGTTCCCGCCCAAAATGGGTTAATCAATTTATTTCTGCATAATATGTCGCTTGATGCAATGGTTTGACACATCACATTTGAGAGGAGAAAGGGAGACGGAAATGGGGAGGAACAGGCGTCACCAGAGTGAGGTTCAGAAGCTCAACATTGCCACCTAGTGGGCAACATGAGCCTGGACAGGTTTGAGTATTCCTGTGGTGTGCATTGGGATCGATTGGGAGCGGCCATGTCACTTCACCTGCACAGAAGGCATTGACGTTCTCATCAAACTGGAAGCGGACCACCATCCGATTGTGGTCGATTATGTACGTCTGGCCGTCCCAGGCACAGGCCACCACCTCTTCTCTGCCATCCCCCTAGAGGACACATGCATGCCACACGCACACACACACACACGCACACACACACACACACACACACAAATCAACTTGCCATGCGGTTCTAACTTGGGTTACTTCGCTCTAGTTCGCTCCAGTCCAAAGTCTAGGTCGCTTCCAGATCCTAATCTATGGAATGAATTCCCCATTGCAATCAGAACTGCACTCACTCCAAATTTGTCTCACAGTAAAAAAATAAAAAACTTTTGCCTCTTCTCATCAGCAACACCTCCTGAAATACCTGGGCAACTTTAGCCTTGAACCCTTGTACCCATGCAGTGACGTCATAACCAAACGGACCAGAAATGGCTCTTACACCTGGTGTTGTTCTTGCTCACTATTAACTCATTCTGGGCGGGAACCCCTTTTGGTGTTTTAAGCATTATGCTTATACTTTAGCTATTGAAAAATAGCAGATCTACAAGCTCATAGCGCGGCACCGAGTGCAGCGCTACGAGCTTGTAGATCTGCTATATTTTCATGAAAATGTGGCACAAATCTTTGAATATAATTATGTTCTTTCAGAGCGAACTTTTTTCTTTTTTTTTAAGATTTGTTTTGGTTTTTTTTTATGCCTTTATTGACAGTGAGAACAGTAGATAAAGGAAAGGGGAGAGACACACGGCAAAGGCCATCAGGCTCGGGAGTCGAACCTGCGGCTCGCCGTCTGGATGGCTTGGCAGCCTAGGTGCCCAGACGGTTGAGCTAACCATCCGTTAGGGGTCCCTGGGGGGGTCCCTGGAACAACATATTTTCAGATGGGGGTCAGCGGCCAAATAGAGATAATTGTGGGGGTTCTTGACATGAAAAATGTTGAGCACCACTGACATAGAAACATAGGTTTTTCAGAAAACTGTTAGGATTTAGAAGACACATTTTTAGAATCAGCCTCAGGTCTAAATGGGTTCAGTCACTCTGTCTGGATTAAGAGTGTCTGCTGAATGCCTGTAAATGGGCTTGCACTTCTATGAGCACGTGGTAACTAAAAACACACTCACAGTGACGTCAAGCTTCTGTAGGGCAAAGAGCTGGTGGTCCACCTGCACTGACCACAGCAGCTGCTCTGAACTGTCCATCAGCTTTAGGGTTCCTATGACAACACACAAAACAAACAAAGAAACAAACATGGTTGTCACCATTTATGACATTTCACTTGATGATTAATTGTCCCTCAGATAATTGTGATTAAAGATTTAATTGTGTTCCTGCTGTTGAAACATCGGAACGAATGGAAATCGCATTTCGGTTTGGCTTTTAGACTTCGTGAACTAAAGTGGCATAGGGCAGATATGAAGGACTTCAAGATCAAAACACTTTGCATGGCGACGTGTTTTGAGCTTGGGCAGTTGATTTTCCTTGAGCAGGAAATTGTCTGACACATACACTCATGTTAACCACACAAATCCTAGCATTTTGGGTAGGCAATAATAGGCAAATATTTGGCAAAAATAGGCGAATCTTCGCAAAAAATAGGCAAATGTTGAAAATAACGGTGAAAATATTATATCTACATGGTCAAAACACACAACATACTGTGTAGATCAGCTATTTTCAGTATTTGACCTACAACCAATTATATGAGGTTTAAGTGGTTAATATGTAGATAAATCAATATATGACATGATATTTTCAAATAATATTTCATACTCCATCTGCTATTGAGGTCGAGATTTACCATCGAGAGTGCAGAGGGCGAACAGGCCACATTTAGAAGAATCATCTTTTGAACCTATGAAAGACAGAATGTAAATGGGATTAGACAGTGCTCATGCATGCTCACTGCTGACGTTTTTCTATGTTTCCCTCTTCTCCTGTACATTGAAAATGAGCCTGTGTGTCATTTAGTCTGGAGTTGTCCCTTAATGTCTGACTGTACAAATAAATTATTCAATCAATCAAACCATTATTCATACACTATTCAGATGATGACATGATGGTCCCCCATGATGACAGACACGAGGATCTGGTACACTACCTCTGCTGATACTGCCAATGAGGTGAGTGGAGACATTTTTGTTGTGGGTCCGCCCAGTGGTCAGGTGGAGAATCACATCTCGGGAAGGCAGCTCACTGTAGGACGAAAAGATACATAAAATAATCAAATCAAATCAAGCGATTAAGATAATACATTATGAGGCCAGTTTAAATCTATTTGCATTCAGTATTTATCTATCCATAAGTAAACAATGAGGGAGCGATATCTACCTCCCAGTATTAGGGCTTTCACAATTATGACATTTTACATGGCAATTAGTTGTCACACAAATAATTGCAAATAACGATTTCATTGCGCGTTTGTTGTTGAAAACTGGAACATTGTGAATACAATTTGCATGACTGTCTATTATTTCATAACTTTTTATACTTGACGTCCGACCTACAAGCTCACGTGTCACATCCCGTTGTGAGCTTGTAGATTTGCCATTTCCACTAATATTATTTGTTTTATGTTTGAAAATATGGAACATCAACATGGAAACGATCATGACAATTATGCAAAGACAATTACGATTATCTTAAAATAATTGCGATTGTGTAATACTTGTGACAGGCCTACCTCCCAGGACTGGCAGGGCCCTGCTCTCCAGAACCACTGCCGTGATGCTGGTGGGTCCATGTGCACAGCAGGATGGCGTAGCCACAGCCTGGCTGAGACACCATCAGCTCTGGCCAGCCCTCTGGACCTGGGTTCACGGACAGACTGTCCACCTGCCACAATACAGTGCCAATCAGGCGCTGGGCTTTTATCATGCGTAATGAATGATGAGCTGGCAGGCCTGTCAAACAGACTAAACAGTCCTCATTTATCATGGTGCCGTCCGAGTACGAAAACACATACAGTAACCAGGGGTTGACACACTAAGGTCTCAGAGGCACTTTTCCAACGGGCAAGTACAGGTCAAGTTATTATTTGTGCCCTAAAATGTGTTATATATATATATACACACGGTGGCTTTTTTTTTTGGCATATTTTTACTGTTAAGTTTTCAAATTAGTTTACTACAGCTCTCTGGCTGATATCATCTTGTACCTGTCCCTCCAGAATCCACTTCTTGAGCAGGACCAGTTGTCCAGGTGGCTCCTCCCAAGACTCCTCCCAACGGAAAGCTCTGACCACACGGTCTGTGTAACCCACTACCAGCTCGTTGCGACCATCGCCATCTGGAAAACATACACACACACGTCCATTTACAATTCAGGCATTTGGCAGACGCTCTTAATCCAGAGCGATTTACAGTAAGCAAGAACAAGTTAGGTAATACATCGAAAGCATAAAAACAGTCATCTAGGATCACAAGTAAACAAAGAACAAACAACCATCATCAGTCTAACATGCTATCTAAATTACATTGTTAGCCTTTGCATAAGCCTACAAGGTCGTTGAGGCTACGGCAAGTGCTACGGGCTAAGGTGGAGTTCCAATGTTCCGGAGACATGGATTTGAAGCCATAAAGTACAAAATGCAAAGTAATAAACAAACAAACAAACAAAAAAGATTATACCTATATCACTAATGAGAATGACTTTGGTGTTGGCAGGAATGTGCTGAGTGAAACACTTCTGGTCGTCCGAGAACAGGGCATCATGTTGGCTGGACGAATCTCCCTTGCTTGCCGTCAGGTCAAACATGTGAAACCAACCCTCTGCGCCCACAGCGACCACAAAGTTCTGGCAGACAGGAACAGGTGGTGATGACAACAGATTGGATAACGACATGGGTGGGATAATACTGGAATGCACGCATCATCTATCAGCTAACCTTTCCTTTGTTGCAGACGTCTCCTACTGCGACACAGGTAAGCTGCGGGGGGGGGGGGGGGGGGGGACACACACCAAAAGAGACGTGTGAGAGAGATGTGTAAGCATGGCAAAGCTTTTGGTTACATAAGGTTGGTTGATAAGAAAGAAAATACATTTTTTTGGTTTGTTTTTTGTAGGCCTCAAGATCAGATAGATTATAGTTATAGTCACCATCATATACACAGTATTTGTTTTACTATTTACAAATAGTTTTTTTTTTTTTAGTTTTTTTGAGTTGTACTTGAAATGTACTGTAATTTTGCAAACTGTTAATAAATACTTCAATCAATCAATCATGCAATGTGCTGTTATTTGCTGTACTGACCATGCCCACACAGTTTCTTGTAATCCAGGGTTTGGGGTCATCGTTCTTATAAACAAGCAGCTTCCCGCTGGTGTCGCCCACGATAAGCTCGTTCAACTACAATGGTGGAAAGAGAGTGACAGGCTTAGGCAGGCATGACTCGATGCTCTGCACACGAGAAGAGGGCGATGCTAGTATTCTTTAAAGGTAGGGTAAGTGATCTTTTTTGGTTAAACAAAAAGGTCAAATCACTATATTCTGATTAGTGATCATTGCTATAGTGTTTGTTCAATAACAGGGGTCTCCAGGTCTCTCCAGCTCTTTAATAAACAGAAAATACATTTTCAGGTAGGTGACAAAATTTCAACCAATCAGAAGAAAATAGACATGAGTTATCTATCCTGATTGGATAAAGCTGAAGAGACATGGAGATGGAGACTGCTGTTACTGAACACTCTATATAGGCTATAGCAATGAGCACTATCACAATATAGAGCTTTTTAAGTTATTTTAACCAAACAAAATCACTTACCCTACCTTCAATTTAATTCAAAACCTTCTTACCGAATCATTGTCCGCATCTCCGAGACAGATAGCGTGAGGAAAGAGAGTTCCTGTGAAATCCAAGCTAACGCGCTGGACATAGCTAAGGGACCGCATAGCCACCCACTAAAAGAACATGTACACAGCTGCAAAATGATGCTCTAGATCATCATATATACCAGCTATCACAATCACATACGTTACTTATATCTTATATCTCTGTTTTATTTGACCCTGGTACTGTTTCTATCCCTTTCCCGTATCACTATCCTCTATCTTCTCACGGCCGGTGAATTAATGATTGATTGAATATTTTATTGACATTTTAAAAGTACACAGCCACATGGATATATAGTCATAAAAAAGCCTTAGCTCACACGAAACAAATTCACCTGCAAACCAAACCTGTGATGAGACAATTAAATAAATTGTTCAAATTAGGCTAATCCATATACAGTTGCCTTTATAGCAATATTAAACTAATTCATCAAGCAACTTCATCTACTAATTCATCCCGCTACCCGACTACGGATAAGCGGTTGAAGATGAATGGATGGATGAATTAATCTACAGACTATAGTTGCCTTTAGCGATATTAAACTAATTCATCAAGCAAATTAATCTACAGTTGCCTTCTTTAGCGATATTAAACTTTAAACCCCTTATATCTGGTTTTTCATTCAACTCGTTTTCTCGGAAATACAAATTTGCAATGATGCCGATCGAGGAGATTACAAGTAGGCCTACGAGTTATAGTTCTTATATCGCACCGCAATTAATATGAATACCCAAACGGCTTTATAAAATCGCTTATTTGATACAATTTACAAAAAAAATCTATCTATATATGATTAATACGTGTATAGGTCGCCCATAAGGTCCCAGAGCCAACATCTGATCCATGTCCAGCGCCATCTTCCTAGCAGAGTTCTGCTTCCTAGTAAACACAAAACACACGTGACTTGAAAAGTACGGAAGCTCGCAGTAGTCTTTTTTGTTTTAGAAAATCTTTATAACAGTCATGGCATAGAAATACAATACAATACAATACATTACAATACAAAACAAGACAAACAAACACAAACAACAAAGTTATTAATACAACAATACAACATCAGAGCCAGGGGGCGATTACAAACAGAAAACATTAAAGAGTGAACACAAAGCAACAGTTCTCTCCTCAGCTTTCTTATTTTTTGAGTTATAAATTGTTTTAATGTACTGCCTGGCCTCAATCTCAAATACAATGAATGCAGGTTTGGAATGACTACATTTGTGTAGGCCTACCGGTATATGAAATGTATCTAGAATAATGATCAAATGTATAGGCCTATACTTGGCTACAGTGGCTTTGTTGGATGCATGAATGAATAATAGGCCTACCGTCTTTTCACCTCCTCTTCATGACGAACTGTGACCATATAAATGCGTGTGTGTGACTCCGTCCACTTTAAATGTAAGTACCGTATAAATTACTTTCATGTACCCAGCATGTACCACCTGTTTTTGGTAAAAGTGACAAGCAAAGTAAGTCAGCGGTACAATACTGCCACCAAGTGGTGACTATATATCTGGGTGTTGAAAGCTATGGTTGAAAGTCTATAGTCTATACAACCTTGTCAACTGCTATTGTTGTCCTCTAGGGGGCGGTGAATTATCAACTTCCCCAGTCCAACTCCCCACCACATAGCCTACTGTATGTCTATGCTCATAGATATAATCATGCTCCCCACTACACGCTTGAACCGCAGGATGAACAAGACAAGTCATTAAACCAATCATAGCTCTGTGTGACGAGTCACTGATGAATGATACATAACAGTCGAGAATGGTCGATGATCTACTGCTACAGCTGTTTACACTTTGTGTTTGTTATCATGATTTAACAAGGGATGAAATTCATGTCGCTCCTATATGCCACTAAAATGTGGAATGCGCGCATTGACTCCTTCAAAGCCGCTCTTAAAGAGCACCTGCAATGCCCCCCCCCCCCCCCCCCCCCCACACACACACACACACACACACACACACACACACACACACACACACAACACACACACACACACGACACCCATACTGTAGGTCTACATGTCCTCCTGTCCTCCTGCCCCCCCCCCCCTACAAAATACAAAATAAACTTTATTTTCTTTATTATGATGATTTCCTGTTTTTCATAGAAGTGTATTTGTAGGCTACTCTTTAAATGTTCTGATGAATTGAAAATGGAGGACACTGATGTAATGAAGTCTTAGTGCTTTTCATGGTTTCGTCTTCATATAGCAGTTTTTGTATTGACTTCCGTTTGAAATGTACCCAATACTGTGAATACAATTTTCAATCAATCAATCGGTCAATCAGGCTAACAGCAAAGATGGGCAGAGTGCAGCAGCAGGAAGCAGGAAGGAGACCTCCATCACAACATCATCATGGCTGTAAAACAATCCCTTCCCCTTTTTGTGAGATTTAATATGTGAAGTTACAATTTACAATTTGATTTTTTGTTTTTAATCTCATCTAATTCCACTTTCTACCGATTTACAGGAGTTCCAGGAGTCCAAGGACGTTTGCCCATTTTGCTGTCAATCAGTTTACTTAAAAGTACACCTTCCATTTTATCATGGGATTAAGGCTGGTGTACAGAAAGAGCTATTGACCGACTTTGCTCGTGGAAGGTAAAGTTAAATGTGGTGTTGTGACTTTTAAGCAAGTGTATTATAGAGTTATTTCGTTCCTTTATAATGATGTTTAAACGCAGAGGAAGGCCGCGTGCACCACTTTCTAAGCAGTTTTCCACAATTCCACTACACGCAGGTGCAGACATCTGATGCGTTGCTTCGAGCCAGGCTGCATCTACAGACATGAGCGTTTGCACGAGCCCTTTATGAAGCATCTCAGTGAAACTCATGGATATCCACAAGGTGTAAGTTATTGGAAAAAAACACAAATTATTAACACATATGAGTTTCATGCATTTTCAATTTACCAGGCTCTACATTTGTATTCAACAGAGCTCTGAGCTTAAAGTTGCCATCGAAAACACTAGGCGGAACAATGCCTTGCAGCTGCTGGCCGAGTCACCCGGGTGTCGGTCCAGTGACCCCTTGGTGCCCTCGGCTGGCAAGCTTGACCTTCCTGGCGGTTAATGTAAGTACAATTGTTTCATTTTTAAGAACGTGTGTGTGCCAGCATGGACAACAACATTAGCCTAATGAATATTTCTACTCGTCCACAGTTGTAGAAGTTCCAGGAAAAGCCCACCCAGCCCCTCTCCAAGACCCCCAGCAGCACCGCCTGTTCCGCATGGTGAAGCCCAAGTCCCCCCAAGAAGCGAAACTGGGTACCGTGGTCGGCACTGCATGGGCAGTAGGAAAGTGTGGGTACCTACCTGGAAGAGTGGGCAATTTGGGGGTATAGTGCAGGGAAGGCACTATGGAAATCATGACATTGGCGGGAAATGTGCATGCATGATGCATGCAAACAAATTATATTTCCACGGTTGGTCAAGTTGTTATGCCTTCAAAATGTTTTGTTTTTGCTGTCTGTTCATTTAATAACGGATTGCATTATGCGCCTGCACGAATTAAACAATGCCTATAGTTTAATGGCCCTCCATATAATTTATGTTTAATTGCTAACAAATTGAATGATAATCCCTTTACACCACGACACAGGGATTATAACGAGTGCTTATGAGTTTTGTTTTATTATGTCTCAGTGAAGACCGAAAACAGAAAAAAGGAGGGGGGGGGGGGGGGGGGGGCAGAAGTTGTTCAATGGAAATTTGGGGTGCCCAGATGTCATATTAATTATTACACTCAGCTATGACTGCATGGAACCCCTCTCTGTCTCTGCTGCTCTCTGCCTCTGGACGGCCGAAGCAGAGTAGAAGTCTTTACAAAGCGCTAATTGGACCCTGGAACCGCACTGACAGGGCATGGATAGGTTTCAGAAAACTCTGCGATGGCAAGGGGGCTGGAGGGACGATGAATGGAACCCACGCTTCTTTTCTAAACTCTCTTGCTGTGCCAGAAAAAAGGGGGAGGGACAATAAAAGAAAAGTTGGTGGGGGGCGGGGGGGCTGGGCTCTTCAATGCAAGCTTGATTTTGAATGCCCTGCACTGCCAAAGCAGAAAAATTGCACAATTTATTACAAGCACGCGCACACACACACACACACACACACACACACACACACACACACACACACACACACACACACACACACACACACACACACACACACACACACACACACACATATACACACACACACACACACACACACACACACACACACACACACACACAGAGAGAGAGAGAGAGCTAAAGAGAGACATGAGATGGGGGGGGGGGTGGTTTTGTTCTGTGAAGACAAGTTTTATAATGCCTACTTCTCAAAGAAACAATAATTGAAAAGATGCGCTGTGTCGCGGCTATACTGTAACAATATAGGGTGTATCAAATCATGCACAAAACATGGGTGAAAGCATGCTTTCTCAATTCTAGGGCCCCTCCACAGATTTAGCCTTCCGTTCCGCCTCTATAGGCTGATGATTAGTTCTAATGAAAGTGGAAAATTCGCCCCTGCAGCACAATGCCTCTCTCTCTCAGCATTCAGACCTCTCTGGCTTGTGTGTTAACAATAAATCCTATAAACTGCAACACCAAACGTTTCGAATAGGCTGGCCTGATTTACACCCACAAAAACAAGGAATATTAAAGAATCACCAATAAACTGCTTAATATTTTTCATCTGACAGTGCAGGGGAACTGTCTTTCAGCACCACTTTGGTCCAAAATCAGTGTTATGGGGACATTTTCAAGTCTAATTTTAAGATGGATTAACCATCTTATTCGTTTAACATTCTACAACATGTTTCCTATTTATTATCGCATGTCTAAGCTTCGCGAGATTATACATGTTTTAGGCTATACTCCCAAGCCAATTCTTGGGTCGTCGTTAATTTTGGCCAAGGGGTTTTCATCTACTCCTTTTTATAGTCAGACTATAGGCCAAAGAAACGCCTATATAGGATGTGAATGTGTATGGCATATAAATTAACATTGTTTTGAATCAAAATAATCAAAACCTTTGATCTTTATCTTACCACTGAAATTTTAATTTGACTATAAACGTCAGTCATTGTCATTGTATATCTAACCGCGCTCTCAACAAAACAGACCGAGGGAGGGGGAAACATCGACTAAAGTGCAAGCAGTTGTGCATTAGTGACTGTTTGTTTAGGGGTTGAAGTGGCACGCGTCCGGCGTGCGCATCTCACACAGGAGCCAAGGTAGAATACAACGGGCGACGGGGGCGTGGTCAGTGCGGGGCGCGTGGGGGCTGGCCAGTGTATTGAAAAGCCCTCGCGGCTATCCCCCGGACCCATTGCAAAGCTTGAAGAGGAGTGTGGAAGGCAAGGCAGGCAGTCAGGCAGGCGTGCACCAGACACTGCCCCATGAGACAAGATAAGCACTAAGCCACGCGTGAACGGCACGAGCAGGACGCACCGCCACCTTTTACAACAACTCCCTGCACCAAAGAACAATCTGCAGAGACTCTTATTTTTTACAGCGTTTTTTCCACTCTTTTTTTATTCTACTCATTCACTGCCTAATAATGGACATCACAGCCAAGATGGAAATAAACGTCGGGGGTCAGCAGCAATTTCTTCCACCGGCCTGTTTCTTCGCCCAGAGTATCCAGCTGAGTCCAACCAGTAGCCAGGGCAGCGGCAAGTCAGCATCCTCCATGCAGGTGAGCAGCACTGCTTTATAACTATAGGCTACTAACTAACTACTGTACTTAAGTAGGCCTACAATTTTGAGGTAGGCTATTTGTACTTTACTTGAGTATTTCCTAATTCCAATAGCCTATACTTTTATACTCATCTCAGGCAAATATTGTATATGCTACTTTTACTCTGATTAACTACTGATATTCTGCATAATAAGAACTTTCTATAAATAGGCCTATACATTATACATTATACAAAACTTTTGCACTTTCACTCAAGCAAACTTTTAATCCCACCCTTTTTACTTAATTGTAAGTATTTCTCTACAGTGTATTAAAATGTGTGTCACTTGTGTTGCATCATAGGTGATGATGAGGAGACAACGCTCCGGCTCTCCGGAGCTGCTTCGGTGCAAGCGACGGCTGAACTTCGCGGGATTCGGCTACAGCCTGCCGCCGCAGCCGCCGCCGCACGCCGTGGCGCGACGCAACGAGCGAGAGAGGAACCGTGTGAAGCTCGTCAACAACGGCTTCGCCACGCTGCGCGAGCACGTGCCCAACGGCGCGCACAACAAGAAGATGAGCAAGGTGGAGACGCTGCGCTCGGCCGTGGAGTACATACGCGCGCTCCAGCAGCTGCTGGACGAGCACGACGCTGTGAGCGCGGCCTTCCAGTCCGGCGCCGTCAAGCTGCTGCACTCGCCCGGCATCGACATGTCCTCGCAGAGCTATTCGTCCGGTGGCGGCTCCCACGACTGCATGAACTCCATGGCGGGCTCCCCCGTGTCCTCCTCCTCGCCCTACTCCTCCGACGAGGGCTCGTCATACGACGCGCTCAGCCCCGAGGAACAGGAGCTCCTGGACTTCACCAATTGGTTCTGAGAAAGAAACCCCAATATATATCGTGGTAAGAAAGCTGCTGTTATCCGACCTATAGCCCCGTTCGGGACCCCTTGGTCCTACTTTTTCTGTATTTGGGACGTTGGTTATATCCCCAAAGACAGCGCCTTCATTGATTCGCCATTTATGCTGCTGAACAAATTGAATAATGCCTTTTTAATAATATTTGTTCCGCCTGTTCTTCTCGTCCACTCAGAAATAACGTATATGGATCGGGATCATCAGCTCCATGTATAGGCCTAAATGCGCTTGGGATGGTCCCGCGGGGACGGAGGCTTCCAGATGCACTACAGACTGTCTGACACACAGCCCCCTGGTCCTCCCAAACTCCCCCCACGGCCACGCAGAGACACGCACGGCCCGGGGCTTGCGTCCTGAAACCATTCGGACATGCAGGCCAGAGAACAGCGCCAAAAGGGACTTCGATCATGCCTGCCTGGGTGGGTCCGGTCCTTGTTCTGGAAGACGGCTCGTGACAGCGTGCGTGGGAATCCAAGCTTCCGTGCGCATCTATCTGGAAAAAAAACGCATTTTCATATTAAAGTGAATTTATGCTCTGTCACAGCACACAAAACATTATAAAAAAGCGCTTCTTCAACTATGCTAAATCCAATCAAAGAACGCCAACCCTTTGATAAAACTCTTGAGACATTTCACTCAAAAATGCTTCCAAGTCGCGGATTTTATTCTATGGAATTCTATATTGAATTTTTTTTAAAGATATTTTTGTATGCAAAGAGATTTATAGATGTTTTGTACACATCCTTTTGTATATATATTTTGTCTATTATATTGCTATGTTGCTTCTATACCTCCTGCTTTAGACTCGTAAGTCTATTATTCTCTGCAGCTGGCTATTCTGTTCATGAGGTTTGGAGAGGAGGGGGTTTGATACTCCCAGCATTTTATCCTATAGCACCGATGTGTCTTATTTAATAGCAAATCCATGTTATGTATCATGTTCACAATGATCAAAAAGTTATGCAGCTATTGTCCAAACAGAGCGCAATGGCGATGCGTTGCGCATGTCTACTGCCAGCTCAATGTTGTCTTCATATAAAACATGTTGGTTTAAAGGAAAACAAAGTCTTATAAACAATATTTTCTACAATCTAGCCCCAGAATAAAATAATTTCCTAATTAATTGTCGTCCATGTTTTGTGTGTGTGTGTGTGTGTGTGTGTGTGTGTGTGTGTGTGTGTGTGTGTGTGTGTGTGTGTGTGTGTGTGTGTGTGTGTGTGTCTGTGTGTCTGTGTGTGTGTGTATTAGGGCCTATAGGCTATAATCACCGTATAGGCCATTATGGATAGCCCCCCGGAACAACCATTGGCTCGTAATTAAGTTTTTGTGCATAACAAAGAGAACAGCACATAAGATCACATCATTGATGTTTCAAACTATTGCCTGATCACGTTAGATTATAATTTTAAAGCCTATATATACCCTACCCTTTTCGTTAAAACGAAAGGTTCAAATATAGTTAAGCGATCGGGATGCTTTATGCTTTTTATTGTCGTTTGGATCTTGAGAAAGTAACGGAATTATTACAATTTGTTCATGATCAATCTTTAGATGGGCCTGCAGCTGGTTGTATTCCATTTCCTTCAAAGCTAAGTTTGACAGGTATAGCTAGGGACGAGTGAGTCTGTGTGCAGCCGGACGCGTGCCTATAGTTTAATGAGTGAATGAGGTTGTAGTGGTCGAGTGGACACAGCAGTGAATGGCCTGTGGCGTGTGCCTTCTGACAGAAGCGCGCGACTGCTGCTATAGGCATATTGGTTCATGAAGGTTGTTATCTTAGTCATATGCGACACTTAGTTTGTAAAGTCATTTAGCTATAACTAGCTATAACTTTCTATCAGCTTTTCTATCAGATATTTATTTTTTTGGGGGGGGAGGAGACTGAGACTCCTGCAGGATCCAGCTGGTGTTGGCAGCCCTGCAATAGATTATTTGACACAGCCTCTATATAGGCTACATAATATAAACAGTGGAGCATATTTGATACTATACCAAAGTGTAAAAAGCAACAATAAAATATTGATTATTTTAGACTTTTACAAAACTTTGATGACCAGCAATATTTTGGTATTCTATATGCAATGTTGCATTCAGATCTGATATAGCCTATACTGTACAAAGATTAGGCTACTTGCCATCATGCCAGCTTGATTTTATAATGAGCAGCACCTTGGTCTCAGTCATTCCTCAAGAGAATGCAAAAATAGTAATGTAAGAGTCATTTCTCACAATCACAGTCCTTTCAAATAGTAAGGGCATTTTATCAGGTATTTGACCAATCTGGGAACTAAATCGTTACCAAGAAATTTCTTCACCAATGTGTTTCTAAAGGTGTCTAATAACATGTACTAAAAGTTTGAAATTCAACTCCCGTGGGAAAATTGAGTTATTAGCATAATATGTGACAAATACCCATAACGTCCTATATAAGGCAAAAAACGTCCAAATTTCATCATTCTTTAAGTAGCATGTGACATATGAAACTAGGGTGATTTCATGATTCTGAATCCATTCCAAGCATTAGTTTTGCACAAAAAACACTCCTTGGGCTAAATTAGGCCATATCCAGTTGACCAAATGTGCTGACCTCATCACGTTTGTGTGGCCGTTTTCCTCCCAAGGAGTGTTTTTTGTGCAAAACTAATGCTTGGAATGGATTCAGAATCATGCAAACACCCTAGTTTCATATGTCACATGCTACTTAAAGAATGATGAAATTTGGACTTTTTTGCCTTATATAGGATGTTATGGGTATGGTCACATATTATGCTAATAACTCAATTTTCCCACGGGAGTTGAATTTCAAACTTTTAGTACATGTTATTAGACACCTTTAGAAACACATTGGTGAAGAAATTTCTTGGTAACGATTTAGTTCCCAGATTTTCATAGATTTCTCTTACTAAAATGAAAGATTACAACACGCACGCACGCACGCACGCACGCACGCACGCACGCACGCACACACACACACTATATTAGTATTAGTTTTTTTACCAGCTGCTGTGTGAAGCACAGCGGAGCTGGTCTATGATTGATCACTTTGGCTTTCACGTAGCAAGCTATCTTTCTCATTGGCTGCCGTAGTGGCCGTACTAGCAAGCTATTGTTCTCATTGGCTGCCGTAGTGGCCATAATAGCAAGCTATTGTTCTCATTGGCTGCCGTATTGCCTGCCTCGTCTCTAGGCAACCACACACTTTTTGCCTCTCAGCCATGGGATGCTAGCAAGCAACGGAACGGCATGACTCTGTCTCAGCCATGGGATGCTCACCCTGGGCAAGACCTACGCTGTAAAGGCTAGTTTTGTTTGGGCGGAAGTTGCGGGATTTTAGCGGAAATATCGCCCAAGGAAATTACGTTGATGCTTTACAAATCAGTTTACATTCTCCGCGAATGAAACAAGTGTTGTGATTGGTTGCGGAAATATCATATCCGGGGGAATACATCTGACGGATGTTCCGGACAATACATCCGCCGATAGCTTCTCTGCTAGAAAGCAACAACATCCGCCACTACTTTTATGAAACTTAGGCCTAACGTTACAAGACGGCCAACGGGTCCAACTACTTTTTAACATCGTCGTGCGAACCACGGGATAACAGGTACGGCACGGTGCGCACACAGACGCACGCACGCACGTACACGCGTGACGTGATCAACGTGACGTGACGTGAAACTGTAAACGGCACGGCGCACACGCACACACACACATGCACGTACGTACACGCGTGACGTGATCAAAACTGTGTGTACGGTAAGTAACTAGTTGAAATGTAGTCATGGATTATGAAGAAGTTATTTTTTATGTTCACCTTGTTCCCCGAAGATATCAAATACTGATGTAAAACAACGTAACATCAGTTACAACATTTTAATGCAAAGTATAACTGACCATTCATGTGTTGAATTTCCAATCTAATAAGTCAGTGCACCAACAAATGAAGAAAACAAAAAAATAACTCATGCCTCAAATACAGCATGTCAAATCAACTGTTTTCTTTCTTCTCAAAACCATGCATGCCTTTCTCTGCTTCATCCTCTGTAACGATAAGTGACTGAAGTGACTCATCAGATTGACACAGAGCATTTTATGTACATAGCACTCTATATAGTGTATACGCATAGTTTCATTATATAGATATTCCACTGTTTGACATACTTCAAATGTATGAATGTTTCAGTCAGAAACACTCATGTCAAAGTCGGTGCCCCTTCAAATGTATGAATGTTTCAGTCAGAAACACTCATGTCAAAGTTGGTGCCCTTTCCCCCCAAATACAAACATCTTTGTCCCTATGATGGTGGCAGAGTGACGTGGTGATGGTGGTGGAGTGCCTCTAGTGTCAACTAAAGACCTCGCCATTGTGGTGGTGTACAACTTGTGGATGTCATTAGTGCTTCCAGTCAGCTGGGTGAATCCTCCATGGATATACATGACCTCTGCCAAGACACAGGCTGAGTGGGAGCGCCTCGCCTCTGGAACAGTTCCAGAAACCGTGGGCCGGAACCATCTGTGGGCGTCCACATCAAATGCATAAAGAATGTTGTCCATGTCCCCCTTGATGATATACCGGTTGCGGTTATCATATTTTATGATCTTACAGACATTGATAAGTTGTGCGACCTAATGACTGTGAATGGGCATTTGGAAGCTAGGCTGATTGACACAATCAGCTAGCTGACTGACAGCTGATTGATAACAACTGTGGGCCGGAGGCGTGCAAGACTCCCGAGTCCTGCATGAACTAATGCTAGTATATCCTTCATTTCACACCCAAGAGCTGCCAGAGAAATCCCCTGAACTTTGCAGTTGTTTTCACTCAACGCTTCTTTATTAGTGTGGTTGGAGTGAGTAGGCAACCAGACTATAGTAATTTCCCAACTTTATTTATTATTTATTATATGTATAAACGTTATTTAGCACAAGTAAGACGCGCGAACGCGGGAAGCGAACGCAGCTCGTAAATTGCAAAAACAACAATTAGAATAAATTACGTAATTTTTTAAGGTTTTTTTTTAAGTTAATTTTGTTTCAAGTTAAGTTTTTTTAGTTTTTCCTTTAAGTTTTTCCTTTTTA
>NC_136804.1:25585306-25595306 GCF_951216825.1 Electrona antarctica | reverse complement strand
ACACACATGCACACACCCTGATTCATTCGCAAAAATCAGGGTCCCTGTGACGTCATGTGGGTCAATACATCATCATACTGTAGGTCTACTTAGCAAGCACACTTTCTAGCCAGTGTGGTTGTTGTGTGTATATAGGCAACACGATAATAACCCGAGAATCCTTTGCCAGCAAAGTGAACGTGCTTTTTGTTAAACTTTTGCACAACAGAAACGTGAAGCTTTTGGTCATGCTTCACTTCACACTGTTGTCACGCTTCACATGACATCACAATATAAAATGTAAATGGTAAGACGGATTTCAGTTACCAGTGGATACCTCGGGTCAGCGCACCCACACGTGCAAAGTCCCAGGAATTGCACCATTCTCATTTTCAAGTGTAATCGAAAAGGTCATTATGCGCTGGTACTACAGTATTAGTAATCACAAAAATCACACCTGTGTGAAGTGAGGGGCGCTCTTATCATTATACATCATCATACATCATCTCTTGAACAACTGAATTTATGTGATTGGTTAGACGATTCGCTCATCTACATAATTATGACGTAAACTTTCCCTTCATTGTCAATGGCATTTAATGTTTGTGTTGCCACAGTCTTGATGTGTGCGACCCATCTCCTTGATCCTGATATATTGTAAATCGGGTGGCGCACCTACAGTCTGAGCGCGGTGGTCATATGAAGATTGATGTTTGTGTTGCCACAAATGTACGTCATATTTGGCGGACATTTGACCAAATTTCTGCTTTCATTGTCAATGTTAAATATGAGATGTGTGGGGACAAAAGCTGTATATAGGAGGACATCGAGGGTCATAAAGGGGTGCGTTGGGTGATTTCACAGGTTAGTGGAGTCGTCCAGAGGGTTGGCGATGACAGAGTTGTGGATGAGGATGAAGAGGGGCAGGTAGGCCAGGAAGCCCATCAGGTCCAGAGGACCCATGCTCTGGAGCTGCCGTCTCACCGCCGCCTCCTGCTCCGGGTCGATTCCCCCGGCCTTCAACTCCACCAGCAGCTGCTCCTCGCTGATGACGCCCTGCTGCTGATCCGCCTGTCCCTCCAGCAGGAACAGGAAAAGCTGCTGCATATAGGGCAGAGGTTCCCAAACTGTAAAATCAATGTTAATTTAACTCTGAGAGTGTACAAATGGAACCAAATGGACCCGTTAGAGTCCATTTGGTTCGATTTGTACACTCTCTGAGTTACAGATCCATAAGGGTCCATTTGGTTCCAAACTATCATTTAGCTGGGTACCCCCTGGAGCTCCCTCAAGGACCCCTGGGGGTCCCCGGACCCCACTTTGGGAACCACTGATAGGGTACAATGTATTTGCGAACGCAGTGAGCACTAACTATGAGAACTAGCAGAACATGTCTGTGTGTCTGTGTGTCTGTGTGTGTGTCACGCTGTAACACCACCCGCCCGCCACCAGAGGGCGCAGCTGTATCACACACAAAACACACACACACACACACACACACCCACACACACACACAACACTTAACTTAAAAAAAAACTTAACTTAAAAAAAAACTTAAAAATAAAAAACGTACCAAAAACTACGCACGCACACATACACACACTAAAAAAAGAACTTAAAAAAAAAACTTAACTTAAAAAAACGTAACTTAAAACAAATCTTAAAAAAAAGAGAACGTAAAAAAACCCTTAAAAAACTACGTAATTTATTCTAATTGTTATTGCAATTTACGAGCTGCGTTCGCTTCCCGCGTTCGCGCGTCTTACTTGTACTAGGGGCAGCGGTGGCCTAAAGGGACCGAGGAGCACCCTTGTTGCCGAAAGGTTGCTGGTTCGATTCCCTGGACGGGCAGGAAGAATCTGGGTCGGGAAGTGATTGGTCATCACTCACCCAACACCGCTGAAGTGCCCTTGAGCAAGGCACTGATTCATTTTTAAATCAGTGCTATTGAACACCCTTTACGTCTGTGTGTTGGTTAAAACAATATTGAACCAATGGAAAGTATTAAAAAGCGCTTCGGACAAAACCTCTAAACTCCATTGGACCCTCAACCTATAGTACTCCACCACCTCTGCCCGTGTCAAGCAAGTAAATGACAATATATAAAGTCACAACACCAACTTTGATGAGGCAGCATTGATTTGTTTGAAGGTTTTCTTCATTTAATTTCCTGATTTCTTTTGGAATTAGGTGGTTTCTACCCGACAGCAGAGATATATAGTTGCGAACGCAGTGATTGCGAACGCAGTGATTGCGAACGCAGTGAGCATTTACTATGAGACCCAGCAGATCACGTCTGTGTGTCTGTGTGTGTGTCTGTGTGTGTGTGTGTCACGCTGTAACACCACCCGCCCACCACCAGAGGGCGCAGCTGTATCACACACAAAAACACACACACACACATGCACGCACGCACACACACACACACGCACGCACGCACGCACGCACGCACACACACACAAAAAACTTAACTTAAAAAAAAACTTAACTTAAAAAAAACCTTAAAAAGTACGTAATTTATTCTAATTGTTGTTATTGCAATTTACGAGCTGCGTTCGCTTCCCGCGTTTGCGCGTCTTACTTGTTATTTTGGCTATGAAACTGCTGTCACAGTGTGTGTGTGTGTGTGTGTGTGTGTGTGTGTGTGTGTGTGTGTGTGTGTGTGTGTTGCATGCATGCATGCACGCACGTGTGTGTGTGTGTGTGTGTGTGTGTGCGTGTGTGTGTGTGTGTGTGCGTGTGTGCGTGTGTGTGTGTGTGAAAGAGAGAGTGCATGGTTGTGTGTGTGTGTGTGTGTGTGTGTGTGCCTCTGTTCTTTTCAAAGCTGCCTCAGGTTACTGCGGCTTGTTTCTAGTCTTGTCCGAGTGCACCTGTTAGCACGGTTAATGCATTCTAAGTGATAATTGTTGTGTGGGGGGAGGGGTATAATCCCCATGGCAATTAGCCCATTCCTCCCCCAACCTCTCCACTTATCAAACCTATCCCTAACAGCTCTGTCTGTAATTACAAAGCCCCCTCTACCTGGCCAGGGCTCGGTTTCCAACACCCGTGGCCACAAGCTTTCATGTTCATTCTGCCTCTCTGTACCAGTGGTGGAAAGTAACTAAGTACATTTACTTATAAAGTACTGTACAATTTCGAGGTATTTCTTTTAAACTTTACTTGAGTATTTCCAATTTCCAGTACTTTTACTTCTACCCCATTGCATCTCAGAGGCAAATATTGTACTTTTACTCCACTCCAATTATTTGAAAACTTTACTTACTAGTTATTTTTTTGATTATTATATACGGCCATTTGGAAATAGCTGATATACATATTGTAAAGCTGTAGAATTATTATACAAATGAAAACTTTAAATGGGACATTCTGCACAATTAGTAGCCTACGTTTACTTTTGGTACATTATAAGTAACATTTTCAAGCCAATACCTTTTTGTACTTTTACTCAAGCAAATGTTGAATTCCTGGACTTTACTAGAGCATATTTCTACATTGCGGTATTGATACTTTTATACTCAAGTAAAACGTTTCTTTTTGTTTTTTCACCACTGCTCAGTACCGTCTTGTATGCATGCATGCATGCATGCATGTATGCATTTATGCATGTATGCATGCATGCATGTATGTATGCATGTGGGCCATGCAGTGCTGGTTGCGTGCAGCCAGCTGGTGGAGTGTGATGAGCGGAGTGTCTTGGGCTGATTACAGGGCAGGACAGAGTGGACGTGCGCCATATTCACTGCTGGGCACTTTAATGAGATTAAGACCATGCTAATCTATGAAAAGGGAAAAGCACCCCCATCTCTCTCTCTCTCTCTCCTCCCTCGCTCCTTGACTGTCACTCTCTCCTCCTTCTCTCTGGCTTGCTCTGTTCATTTCTATGCACAAGGACTAAATGCCTCCCACTCTTCAAAGTGATGTTTACCAGCATTTATTTTGTTATAATTATAGAGCCACAGCAGGGTCAATGAAGGGAGAGGAGTGGTATTGTTGTGTGCATTTGTCACAGCTCGAGCAATCTCTAGCACTATTACAACACTGTTATTAAAGATGGAGTGCTGTGAACTTTTTCCACCCTAAAACATGATCATCAGGTATTATTATTATATAAGGAGGAAGAATTTTGCCAAAAAAAAGTACAGTATTTGTTAAAATGACATTAGTATGTGGACACGCCCACCAATTCATTAAGTATGCCTGGTTTGCCTGGTGGGTGGTGATCCACCTGAACTGAAGCCACACCCACAGCTGTTGTTGTATGATAAAGGGCGAGGGGTTAGGGGAGGGGATGATATTGTGATGTCACTATTTCACTGTTTTTTTCATTGACTGTCAAGGTTTCAGCCTCCAAGAAGAAACTCTAAATACAAAGGGAAGACATAACAACCACACAAGGGCTCTAATGAAGTATTGTCACCTCATAAACACATGAAAAACTGGAAAAAATACAAAAATCACGGTACTCCATCTTTAAATATGTCGTGAGACTCGTGACCACAAAGATAATGAATAATAAACAACAACATTTGACAGTACCTTGGCTTTGAACAGTTTCATCTCCAGAGAGCGGAAGTCCATATTTCTGATTAGAGAGCGCATGAACTCGCTGTAAAAAGATACATTATATAATTAACTATCAAGTTGAAAACATCTTTTCAGCCACATGTAATTTCATTCTGAAATCTGGGAAAAATGGTTGTTCAGCCCTAAATGCACTTAGTTGTATATGATGAACATCGAAGGTGTAGGCGATCTACAATATCACAATGCGTCACATCACGATGCATTGTGAGCTTGAAGATCTGCGATTTTAGCTTTTTTTTTGGTCATTTTGTTTTTCTTCTTTTGTATAATGTTTTGACATTTTCATCTATAATGACATGTCCAAAATAGGTACGTGCCGTGGTTGAAAGTGGTTTAGTACGTAGTTAGTAAGTAACTAATCGTCTGGGCGCTGCCTGTGGCGGGTGAATTTTGGCGGGGTCTGTGTCCCGTCCGTGCGATGCTCATGCGTTTTGGGGAGATGTGATGGTAAAGTGTTCTGAGCCCATTGTGGTTGCTCACAGTGGCCTGGCTGGCCAAACAATGCATGGGCACACGGGGACATCCCGCCACAGTAACGGATAAAACTGCTCTGCTTGGGGATGGTGTGCGGGAAGCGCGTGGGGGGGGGGGGGGGGGGGTATAGAGAAAGGGAGATGGGGGGGTGGGGCAGGATTGGGGGGCACGCTCTGGTGCAATGTGACCACTCACTGACAGTGGGTGGTGTAAAGTAACTGAGTACAAATTTGAGGTATTTCTTACTTTAGTGGAGTATTTTTCCAACTTTCAATACTTCTACTCCACTCAGTCTCCACTACATCTCGGATCCACATATTGTAGTTTTTACTCCTTGAAAACTTTAGTTACCAGTTTCTTTGCAGATTTGTATTATTATTATACAAAACATACATTAAAAACTTCTACCCTATATACATTTTGGCCATTTTAAAATACCCCGATCTACAAGCCCACAATGTGTCGCGTCACATTTGACAACATGAAATGCATGGGACATTCTGCATAATGAATGCTTTCTACTTTTGGTACTTTTAACTACATTTCGATACCAATACTTTTGCACATTTACTCGAGTCAATTTTGAATTCGGGACTTTTACAAGTAACGCGATATTTCTACATTGCAGTGATCGGTACTTTTACTCAAGTAAAACATTTGAGTACACCGCTGACCAACAGAATGCGGGTCCAGTCCGAAAATTAGAGGGAGACCGTCACGACTGATTGCGTGTTTTTTCGGACAGACCTCTGCATGCGGATCCATCCAGCGTGTGGCACAGCGCTGGTCGTCCGTCCCGCTCTTTAACGAGCGGCCGCCCGGTGTTAATGAGCCCCTCCCTCCTCGTCAGGCTGAATAATGGCCTGTTTAGGGGCCGAAGAATGGCCGAGCGCTCGGCCCGCAAGTTACAGTGCACGCCTGATCGCTCACCCGGCGTTGTGATTGGCCCCCTTGTCCCCCGGCCGGGCTGCAGGCTGGGGGGGGGGGGCGTGATGGGTATGAAGGGAGACAGGGCAGCTAATGATCATTAATTGCACTTGGGTTTGCAGTAAAAGAGCCCAAGTGCTGGTGAGCTCGGGACATTGGCGTGATAATGGCTGGTATAAACGATGGACTACTGGGTGGGGGGGCGGGCTGGTGATGGACCGTCGTGGGGAGGATAATAGCAGCCTAACCCATTTTCTTTTGTCGACCCTCCACTGGCACCCTGCTGTGGCCAACAGAGCAGGCTTCTCGCTTACGTAATGCCCCAAAGATTTTGGCGCTCTCCTCATTGGGAGGGCCCAAAGTACAGTGAGGAGGGGGGCGGTCGATTGGTATCCAAACTTAGTTATGATGACCCAGTTTGGGTTGAATGACAGGAGAAATCGTGATTTATTTTTTGGGGGCGGGGGGATTTGAGCGGGCTAGGGTGCCACTGAGTGCAGACGCTCTGCTTTGTGAATCTGAGGGTGGGGGTGGGTGGAGGCCGGGTGGGGGTTCACTGGGTTACACGTGCACGCAAGTTAAATATGGAGTGCCGCCCCCCCTAAAACATGATCATCAGGTATTATGATTATACTAGGAGGAAGATTTTCTTCCAAAAAGTGTATACAGAAAGTGTTAAAATTATGTTATTATGTATTAGAGTAATGTTAACTCCATTAGACATACAAAAATACAAAGTACAACAATGACGGCACTCCATCTTTAACCAGGTAAAAGGTGGATTGATACTAGCCTAATATTTAGTTGTAGGAGCGTTGTTTGCCAGATTCCGAGACAAAGTGGATCAAAACACCTTTTTTATTGAAAACAACGCTCCTACAACTTTCAAACGCAGGGCGTAGGCCAAGCTGAGAAGTGGGGCAACAACATAAGCACCTTAGATTTTGCATAGGTACATGTTAAGAGCGATTATACGTCCGTGAGCCAAGAATTGAAACACCATGAGTAATGATCACTTAGACTCTCATAGAGAGCAGACGTCAGAATCGAAAAATACCTCTACGATAGTCTAAATCTTAGACTAGATTGAGACCCTGTGGTGTACGGCGTGAGGAGGGACATTGTAATGTTGGTCAGTGTACAGCAGGTAGGTAACACATGCAGAGACGTCACGTTCTGCTGTCTCATGTTTCTTGCTACACGCTGCTGCTGAATTAGTGCTCTCTCACTCTGACTCACTGTAGCCAGCAGACTTCCAGGAACGCGTGGATTTACTGTCGCTCCGTGCGGCTTGAGGGGTGAATCCCAACAATGAATCGCATACAAGTTGCATATTTGTATATGATTATTAGGGAAAACACGCGCGCGCACACACACACACACACACGCACGCGCACACACGTGCCTTACTGTAGAAGCCACTCTCTGTCTATTGGGCTGGAATCCCTTTGGTCGCTGTATGGCAATGTGCTTTACTTTTGGGCAGTTCACGTGACCTGCCCCGAGGGAATGTGGCTCTGTGTGTGTGTGAGGTGGACGAGATGCGATGCACTATACGGGAACAGATGGACTGAGTCAAGGGCCAACCAATCGCCACAAAGCACAGGGGAAGAACGAGAGAGAGAAGATGAGAGAGAGAGAGAGCGTTGAAGCTGAATAGGCATGCAAGTTTAGAGTGTGGGGGAAGGGTATAATTAGAGGCCGAATAATAGGAAAGGGGGAGATTGTGAGAAAACGATAAAAAAAAGAAAAATGCTGGCAAAGAGCTTTTTTTTTTTGAAAGACACACACACACACACACACACACACACACACACACACACACACACACACACACACACACACACACACACACACACACACACACACACACACACACACACACACACACACACACACACACACACACACACACACACACACACACACACGTCAGATTTCAAAGCCCAGAAAGGGTTGTATACTCCTGCTACTACTGTTGCAGTTTATTTCTATGCTAGGATTACAAGCAACAGGATTAGCAAGAACAGGTAACGGACCAATTTAGTTCAATCTGGAATCACATGAGAGAAGGGCGCTGTTGTTCTCCTTCTAAATTCTGACAGTTTTCTGAAAAACATGTCAGTGGCGCTCAAACCTTTTCATGTCAAGGACCCCCAGAATTATCTGTATTTGGCCCCCATCTGACAATATGTTGTTCCAGGGACCCCCCAGAAGAAACTATTTGAGTTAAAATATATATACAGTATATTCAAAGATTTGAATCACATTTCCCCGATTAAAAAAAGCAGATCTACAAGCTTGTAGTGTGGCACTTGGTGCTGCGCTCTATGAGCTTGTATCTGAAAATTTTCCAACAGCTAAAGTTAAAAAATAATGGTTCAAGTGGTTAAAAGCTAAGGTGACACAGATGCATTTCAGGTCTTAAGCATTGCAATTTTTTATAATTTTTTTTATCATCACATGCAGAGTGGTCCTTCTCACAGTAAAAACCCTCCGTGACAATGCATCCTTCCTAGAAGTCGTGTACAAGTCAGTGTTGTTTTTGGCAGCAAATTTTGATTTTAGTTTTATTCATATGGGCCCTATTATGCGTGTCTTAAGTACCAGGTCTTATGACTTAACTTAAGACCTGGAGGCGTGGTCAATGGCTATTTTCAGCATGCAACCAAGTCTAAAATCAGCCATTACGACACCATTAAGACCTGGTACTTAAGACACGCATAATAGGGCCCTATAGTCTCTTGAATAGTTCTCATTTAGTTTTAGTCACATTTTAGTCACCTGGATTGTTTTAGTGTTAGTCTAGTTTTAGTCAACTAGGGGCAGTATTATGCGTGTCTTAAGTACCAGGTCTTATTACTTAACTTAAGACCTGGAGGCATGTTGTTGTTTGGCCACTCAGAATAGCCAAATGGCATTGATCACGCCTCCAGGTCTTAAGTCAAGTAATAAGACCTGGTACGCATAATACTGCCCCATGTCATAAGATTAAATCTACAGTTAATTTAGTCGACTTGATGCCGTCGACTAATGCCGTCGTAATGACAGATTTTACACTTGCTGAAAATAGCCGATCTACAAGCTCACAGCGCTTCGTGCTGCGACACGTTGTGTACACAACATTTTAGTCTAGTTTTTAGCTGTTTTGAAATTGTCAATACATTTAGTCTTAGTTTTAGTCATCATAGCTTAGTTTTCATTTAGTTTCCATTTAGTTTTCGTCAGTGAAAAAAGGTAGTCGACGAACATTTTTCGTCATAGTTTTAGTCGACAAAAGCAACACTGGTACAAGTGAAAGCGAATGGACACGTAAAAGGTTCCATTTGGTTCCATCATTGCACACTCTCGGAGTTAAATGTACACTCAGGATTGGGGCAGCGCATGGACACAATGCGCAGACCGTAAATCAGGAGACCCATGACCCTGGCTCTGTCCCGGCTGAGAGAGGGCTCTCACGCCGGGGGGCACGGGCCCCCGGGCGGCAGGCCCTGACCTTGGAGGCCCCCGGAGCTCCTCTCTCTCACTGCTGTCTGTATACAAGGCAGCCATAAAAAACACCCAGCGGGCCAGAGAGGAGCATGTATGAAGCGCCGTGTGTGGCAGACAGCGTTGATGTCGTCGACTTAAAGCTATGGCGAAAGATATTCGTCGAGAACCTTTTTTTCCACTGACGAAAACAAAGTAAAAAACCTAAATAAAAACAATGATGATTAAAACTAAAGACTAAGACTAAATATACTGACAATGTTCATCAACAAATAAAAACTAGACTCAAATGTTAGGGTTAAGTGGAGAAGAGATCCAGTAGAACTAAAATTGTTTGCATGCTGAAAATAGCCAATCTAGACTACAATCTACTGAGCTTGTAGATTGGCTATTTTCAGCATGCAACCAAGTCTAAAATCAGCCATTACGACACCATCAAGTCCCGCCAGAAGTCGACAATTTTTTTTTTACCATTTTGAAAAACCTTTTAAACCAGTTCAAACAGCTGATCTACAAGCACACAACGTGCCGATGTGTAGATCGG
>NC_136804.1:25575306-25582806 GCF_951216825.1 Electrona antarctica | reverse complement strand
ATGTGTCCAAAAAAAACATAGGACGTTGGATACTGTTTCTCCCTCTGTCATTTCCTCGTATTTCTAGTTTATTTAAATAATGTCATGCACATTTGTCCAGCGCATAGCCTATTGCAGGCCTGGTTGACTAGATTTAGAAGATATGTTAATGCTCTTGCTACTGAAATGATCGATTACTTATATGGAGAAATCCCGTTATTTAACATGTATCTCAATGGGTGAGAAAGACAGCTTGCCCTGTCTCCTTGCTGCTAATGTGCCTATTGGTCAAGGACAGGTTGGGGAGGGATTTAGTGAAAAGCTAATTGCCCAACGTTATATAGAGTGACCCCAAAAAGTGTGCCTATATATTTGTCCGCCCCTTTGTGACGTCATGTGGGTCATCAATAGTACATCATCATCAGACATCATCATCATACTGTACTTAGCGAGCTGCTCGAGGACGGATTCCTTGGACCCCCAAGGCCGCACGCAAACCACACTTGCCTCAATTTCCCCCAAAATTGCGAATGTTCTAGTTATCAACGTGATGATCGTGAGTGAATCTCTACCCCAGTGAGAGGGCACAAATAACCTGTACAATTATGTGTGACAGAGAGAGAGAGAGAGACAGAGAGAGAGAGCGAGAGAGAGAGAGAGAGAGAGAGAGAGAGAGAGAGAGAGAGAGAGAGAGAGAGAGAGAGAACAGAAGGGATTTAAATCCCCTTTCTTTCACTTACTGCTTCAAAAGCCCTTTTGTACTCTGCCAGCTTCTCCTGACTGAAGATGCAATACTTTGCCAAGAAGTCGACTGTAAAAGCAGAGAACAGAACAGAAGAGAAGACGGGACAGGGTCAAAACAATAAACCTCTAGGATCTGTACACACATCTCACACACAACTCTAATTCTGGGAAATAAATGATGAATGAAATAATTAGGCTTGATGTCATGTCAACGTGTTTATGATACATTTTGGTATGCTATTATACATGATAGCCAGCTCTTGCAAAACATCTCAAGGCTGCCCCGTGTGTGTGTGTGTGTGTGTGGGACATGCGTGAATGCGTGCGTGCGTGCAGATTTTAATTGAGTGAGATTTATCTCCTCCGGTGGTTCAGTGGTCAGGGGACAATGTGTGCCACAGTTCACTGGGGTTTCCAGTTGGCCATGCACTATGGGGGCAGGAGTGGCATTTGGCCTGTTGGCTCCTTTGTCCCGATACAGGGATAAAGGTGAGAAACATTCACTGGAGAGGTCAGGTTATGAATGAGACCACATCATATCACTCTCTCAGAAGTCGTCGACTATAAGCAGATATTAGTACACTATATGACTAGCAGAAAGGTAGCTTGCTCGACACTCACTAGAACTCACAAATTGAGTCAAGAGTAGGGAGGGGGGACGACATCTGGGATGGTCAGCAAGTCGACGAGCAAGCAACAATAACCCATTGACTTTGATATCTAACCAAATTCATGACCATTTCAGTAACCAAATTTGGGAGGGAAGAGAGACTAAAGGAGGCTGAAAACGGGGGCAACTTAAGCTGCTGCCACTTCAATTCAGGAGACGAGAATGAGTCCACAGAATAATGGATCTATTCATTGGGTGGGAGAAGAAAGAGAAGCAACAGAGTTGATATCAGTCTGGTCTTAAACCCCTGAACCTCTGGGGTTGCTCCCCAATGGCAGGGGGCCGTCTCAATCCGCCATTTATCTGCTTAGGCCTAATCAAAACCAGGCCTTCCACGGCCTCGCCCTTTCACATGCAAAGCGTTACATTCGCATCTAGTCAACTTGACTTGTTAAGGCTTGATTGATCAAAAACCTATACGGGCCGGCGTCGTACATCTGTTTGCAAATACCCGTGCTGATGAGAGGGGCAGCGCTGGGATCTGAAGTCACACACAGGCGCTCCCCAAGCAAAGCCTGGGCAAGGGATTTGCCCCCAACCCCCCACCCCAGACCCCCTCTTTAATAGACACACATACACCCACACAGACTCGCACACGGCCCGGATCAGTGCACTGATCAATCCGCTGAAGTGAATCGGCAGCTTGTGTGTGACAGAGTAAATGGATTCCCTAGTCTCTTTACAACAGCACAAGCTGAGGTTGAGGTCCCCATGCCACTCAGATGGTTCCTGGTGCTGCCACTTTTCCCACAGTTAGCCTAATGTATATGCTTCCATGACAAAGTGACATTGGCGCGGAAGCATAAATCAGGCTTTAGTCCAGCGCAATATCTGCACTGTCACCTTGCGCTGCCCGCAGCTCTGCACTTTGACTCCAACTTTGCCAGCTGCAGGCCTGTAGACGATAACACACACGCGTGTGCGCACACACACGCACACACACACACACACACACACACACACACACACACACACACACACACACACACACACACACACACACACACACACACACACACACACACACACACACACACACACACACACACACACACACACACACACAAGGGCCTTCGAAGCAGCGGTGCTGTGGAAGATCGGGGGTCTGTGGCCCACTCCGTCGGGGAATAGCGTGGACAAAAGGTGCAGTGGAGTGAAAGATTGAGGGAGGAAGCAAAGGCGGGGTGGAGACGTAGGACAAAGCCCCATGGCACTAAAGCCTCCTGGCCCTGATAGCCTTATCTGATTCCACTCCAGCGCTAGATGTGTTTTTTTTCTTTCTTTTTCACTCTGCCTTTAAAGCGCACAGGTTGTGCCTTTGGTGTGAAGCCTAGCAGAAAATGTTAATCAAGAGAGAGGGCCGTGTGTGTGTCTGTGTGTGGAGAAAGGCGACAAGAAAAGGAGGAGGGAGGGGGGAGAGTCACTCCTGCCGAAGCCCTAATCTGTAATGAGACAGAGGTGATTCAGTGGCAGTGGACAGAGGAAGAATGGGGCTGTGATGATGATGATGAGTAGGGAGGAGGTTCACGCTTTTCACCGGCGTTTGTTTTCCCATGCATGTTTTTGTTCCATTCTCACTTTCGGAGTAAACCGATGGCTTTACGCGCACCAGACAGCAGCAAACGGCCTCGGGTCACAACTCATTTAGCACTCACTTGGACATCACTTTCAATGTCTCCCCATCATGCAGCTGACAGATGTGTCATGTGTCGACTGTCAGCATTCATCCGTGTATGATTTATATTTTAACAGAAGGTGAAAGATTAAAATGTTGGAATACATAATTGTATTGTATGTTGAGATGCAAGTAAATTATGTATTTTTCCTCTAGTTGTCTTCTATAACACACTGAAATGCTATACATAAACAATGTTACAGTCAGTGTGTTAAGATATACGGTATATACTGTATGTATAGACACACAAACACACACAGAGGTCCATTGTGTGTGTGTGTGTGTTTTTTTTTAATTATGTGTTCACTTGTTTGTTGCTCTCGTTCCCGCTTAATCCCAGACTTTTGTTTCTGCTCATCATCACATATATAAAAGTGTCCCATAATTCCTCTAACAAAGGTCACATTCAGCTGTGGAGAGGACGTGACCCCCTTTTCCCCAGCAAGAGAATGTTAGAGCGCAATGTGCCCCACATATAAGGCCCCGAAATATGTGATTAAGAACCTGGATTTGGAGCAATTACATTCACACCCGCAGATAAACATGGCACTCTAAACAGCCCCTCAAGCTTTGGTGTTGTAAGACCAACTTGTCCCACACGAGATGGGTTAAATAGGTTTGTGTTGGGTTAAAGTTCTTAAAATAAAAAGAACATGATGACCCTGTAAAATCCAGAGTGTGAATGTAATTCATGCAGCGGGCTACCGTGAAATAGACAATGGCTGAGCGTAGCCATGAAATATAAATCGCAGTTTAACAAGAATGCAGGGAGATTTGAACACAAAAGTTGAATAAGCAGCCAGGTCTATAGCGAATTATTTCACAATGGCATTGAATTAGGTATTGTTGGGCATTTAGAAGAGCTACATATCAAAGGTAAAGATCTTAATGTTATCTGATAAACGGCTTGCGAGAGCACCTAACAGCAGGCAGTTGAACATTACAAGTAACTGGCCTGTAGCAAGCAGGCCAGTAGGAGGTGCTATAGATGCCCACACATGTTATATGTATGTTAACTTGTTAATACAAATGTGTATCATTGAGTTTGAGGCACTCAAAACCAATTATCCACCAAAATGATCAATGCAAGGGCTGTTTTAATATGAATATGGAATTCATTGTTGCCATGGTAAATGGTAAATGGTGCATTTATATAGCACCTATATCCAAGGCGCTTTACATAGATCGTGCATTACATTCACCCAGTCACACACACATTCATACACCGATGGAAACCATGCAAGGCACCAACCTGCACACCGGGAGCAATTAGGGGTTCAGAGTCTTGCTCAAGGACACTTCAACACTAACTCTGGGGGACTGAGTGAGTGAGTGAGTGAGTGAGTGAGTGAGTGAGTGAGTGAGTGAGTGAGTGAGTGAGTGAGTGAGTTTGTCATTGAGTGAGTGAGTTTGTGAGTGTGAGAGAGAGCGTGAGCCTAGTATGGAGTACCTGGGGGATTGATGTGGCAAATGGGAAGTCAGGCGGATCAGCGGATCTCCAAATAATATTGATACGTCCACAAATCCTCCTGTATATATGCTTTACCCTGATGTCATCAACGCCTTAAGAGAGAAGGTCAAATTCTCCAATCTCCATAGAGTATCTTGTTGACTACTTCCTTGATTATTATTCTTATTGGCTAATTTTATTCTTAACTTTACTCTTGCCTACCCTGTATTTCACTCGTACTGCTGTTGCTGCTATGATGACACCCGAATTCCTCCCTGGGGACCAAAAAAAAAAATCTAAAATCATTTTAGGGGCAGAATTTGGCAATAGGCTATATCATCTCAGCTCTTTTGGGTATGTAAAAAGTAAGGAGAGAGGAGGGGGGGTTAGAGAGAGAGACAGGTGGACACTGGACGGGCAGTGGTGGAAAAAGTACAACAGTAAAATGTTTTTTTACTTAAGTAAAAGTATCAATAGGCCTACTGAAATGTAGAAATACTATTCAAAATGTACAAGTAAAAAGTATTGCTATCAAAATGTACCTAGGAGGAGAAGTAAGTATTGGAAATTGGAAATACTCCAGGGAAAGTACAAATACCTCAGATCTACAAGCTCATATAGCGCAGATCTACAAGCTTGTAGATCTGCTATTTTTGAAAAATCGTGAAAATGTGGCGCAAATCTTTGAATATATATTCTTTCAGAGCGAACATTTTTAACTCATATATTTGCTTCTGGGGGGATGGGGGGGTCACTGGAACAACATATTTTCAGATGGGGGTCGGCAACCAATTACATATAATTTTTGGGGTCCTTGACATGAAATTTGAGAACCACTGACACAGAAACATGATTTAGATTAAGACATTTTGTGGAATCTGTTATCAGGTCTAAATGGGTTAAGTACAGCATAGGCCTACTTCAGCAAATGTACTTAGTTACTTTACTTTACTTTACGTGGGGTGGTGGGGGGTGGGCAGAATTTGGCAGCGTTCTCCTACAGGGGTTGTTGTTCCTCTTTGGGGACACACGACTCCTCCCCCTCACTTTCTCCAAAAAGGACCCGAGGGGGAGAAGAAAAAACTCCTCTCCAGTAGGAAAACAAACAAAGACACACGCAGAGGGTCCGCCACACTCCTGACTGGCTGCACGCCATTAGCCTCAACACACGCACGCACGCACGCAAGCACACACACACTTCCCCCTGAGGCACAGGCACACCTACGCCTGATCCCTTTACTCTCTCTGCACACATGCACGCACGCACGCACAAACGCACGCACAGTTCAAAAGGCCTTACTGTTTCCCCCTTCACTAATGGTACGGACCAGGTCAGTGTGACCTAGCCTATTTTATCCCCTTTCTAAATGGTACAGGCCACCTAATTAGTGCCAATTGACATTACTAGTTTCACCTGCTGCCCAATAGAGGGTATGCACGTGACATCATCATCATACCCGGAAGTTATGCGGGAACGCCTACTGAGTGTCAAACAACTACTTTCTGGCCTTGATAGCCCATACATCCAAACAGAAAAGTCCTATCTGATTGCATTAAACAACATTAAACAAAGTTAAACTCACTTTACCACTCACTTTGCCACTCGATTTGCCACTCGAGCTGCCATTCACTTTATGCATGCGCATAATCTCTATACAGCAGTCAGCAGAGCACTTTCAGTGCAGTTTTTGTCTGTAACCTCAGTATGCAGTCTTTGCTCGGTGTAAGTTAAAGTAAGTTGCTGAATTAATGATCTGCAGTATGGTGACTTTAATTGCAGTTTTTGCATGATACATATTTTGTACCGACATATTTTGGTAGAATTGATTTGTTTAGACAATATGGATATTGATGTATATTTTGTGTGATGTTTCAGGTAATTTAAGAATCCTAACTATGGGATTAATATGTACACTATGTTTTGTGTTTTATGTTGATAGGAACGACACCTACTGCTTACCAATTAAAATACCTTTAAATGGAAAACCTCTAGAGGGTAACAATTGGGTTCCGGCAAGTAGTTTAGTGTGACAAACAGTCAACACTTGTTTCATGGTCCTTCGAGCCGGATCTGTTGCTCTCTACTGATTCATATGTCCAAGGCAACACCAGAAGAACCCAGTGTGCGTGTATGATGAAGACTACAGATCCGAGAGGCGTCACTCTGCATATGAAGACTATGCTTTAGAGAGGTATCGCTCAGCCGAGCGTGGTGATCCATACGGTAGACGTGACTACCCTGAGCGCCGCCACTCTAGGCACGACTTCACTCCCAAGCGTAGTCACTCTAGACGTGATTTCAGCCCCGATCGCAATCACTCTAGGCATGATTTCAGACCCGATCGCAGTCACTCTAGACGTGACTTCTCCCCCGAGCGCAGTCTCTCTAGGCGTGATTGTAACCATGAGCGTGGCTCCACCCCTCAGCACCGAACACCAAGCTCAGTAGGTGGTCAGGAGCGGACATACAGGATACCATGGGATTAATATGTACACTATGTTTTGTGTTTTATGTTGATAGGAACCACACCTACTTTAAGACCTTTAAATGGAAAACCTTGGACTGATTTTTACCGATCTCCTGTAGAGGGTAACAATTGGGTTCCAGCAAGTAGTTTAGTGTGACAAACAGTCAACACTTCGTTTCACACACGGAAAGTAATTAAGTAAATTTTTGTGTTGTAAAATTGTAATGTGTAATTTGCAATACTTTTTACTTTTACCTAGGCCTACAATTATTTGAAAACTTTGGTTAGTATTCTTTGTAGATTTATTATTACAAAACATAGATTAACAACTTCAGCCCTATATACATTTTGTCCATTTGAAAATAGACGATCTACAAGCTCATTGTGAGCTTTTCTCAAAAAACTATTATACATTTTAGAACTTGAAATGTGACATGCTGCACAATGAGGACTTTTATTTGTGGTACTTTAACTACATTTTGAAGCCAGTACTTTTATCCTTTTACTCAAGTAC